>NC_141056.1:34690481-34692981 GCF_041138505.1 Cibotium barometz | reverse complement strand
GCTGTCTCTTGTTGCTCCATGAAACCGCTCCTGAGCCGAGGGAAAAGCTGTAGCCTGATGTGGATCTCCTCGTGTCTGGATCTCCTCCCCAATCTGAGTCACTGCAACCTTGGAGTCGAACTCCTTCCTTTGTGTCACCTCCAACAGTGTAGAAGAGTCCAGGATCCTTTGTACCCTGCAGATACCGTAAGATCCATAATCCTGCGTCCCAATGAGACTTCAACGGTGTCTGCATGAACGAGCTCAACAACCCCATAGGAAAGCTAAGTCCAATCTGGTGTTCAGCAACCAGATCAATGAACCAATCAGCTTTTGGTACAGAGAGGCATCAACTGGCTCACAAGGATCATTCACTGTAAGCTTCGTGTGGGTCCATCGGTGACATGATAGGCTTGTAGTTCTCCATCCCAAAGGTCTCAAGTAACTCATGGACATACCGCTGTTGAGAGACAAAGAACCCCCTCTGGGTCTGCCAGATCTCCAATCCCAAGAAGAAGTGGGGTAAGCCTAAATCGGTCATCTCAAACTCCTTTGACAAGATAGCCTTCGTCACTGCAATGTGCTCCATATGACCGCCTGTGAGAATGAGGTCATCCATATAAAGGATGATCAACGTGACCATGCCACGTTCCCGAAAGAGATATAGGTTGGGATCTGCAACCGATCTCTGCCTTGGGAGCTTGCTTAAGACCATACAAGGCCTTCCGCAACTTGTAAACCATCCCCTTTGATCCTGGAACCTCAAAGCCTAGAGGCTGCTCAAAATAACACCTCCTCTTGCAGGTCACCATTAAGGAACGCAAATTTAACATCCATCTGATATATGGGCCACTGCTGAGAAGAGGCAAGGGCAAGAACGGTCCGAATCGTGGTCATCCTCGCTATCGGTGCAAAGGTATCCTCATAGTCATACCAGGCCGTTGAGCATAACCCTTAGCCACAAGTCTGGCTTTGCGTTTGTCCACCGACCCATTTGACGTATACTTGGTCTTAAAGACCCACTTGACACCAATGACATACCGTTTCGACGGCCTCGGAACCAACTCGGAACTCCCAAGTGTTATTCTTCTCAATGGCATCCAGTTCCACTTGCATGGCTTTCCTCCAAGTATCCTGTGCAAGGGCTTCCTTGACGGAAGTGGGCTCTCTGTCCTGCATGATACGAGACATCGAAGCATAGTTTACTTGTAAAAGCTCTGTTGAATGACTTTTATCATGAACTCTGTGCGATCTTCGAGGCTCGTCCTCTGTGGTCCATTTGGAGGGAAGCTCCGTGACACCTGACTCCCGAAGGGTGTCTACCAACCTCGTGGGTACTCGAACAGAATGCGGAGCCTCCTGCTGTTGCGGGGGCTCATCTCTAGCTGCGGGCTCAACCTCCTCGACTGACTGAGGCTGTCCAGCTGGAACAATCGACTAGGAATCATCGTCAGAATCTTCTAGGTCTCCAAGAAGTGGCGGCTCATCAATAGTGGAAACCGGAACGTGCTCATCAAAAACCACATCCTTGCTAACAACAACCTTGTTCCTCTCTAGATCATACAACTTGTATCCCTTGGAAAGAGAGTTATATCCCACAAAGACAAGCTTTTGGGACTGTGAGTCGAGCTTCCCCCTCTGCTTCTTCGGAACGTGAACATATGCATCGCTCCCAAACACACGGAAATGGGAGACATTAGGTTTCCTGCTAAAATATGCCTCAAAGGGAGTCATGTTCGGTATTGAAGTCGTTGGAGAACGGTTGTGGATATGGACAGCCGTAGCCATAGCCTCTCCCCAAAGTGGACGAGGAAGATCAAGATGCTCCAGCATCATCCTCGCCATCTCCACCACAGTCTCATTCTTACTCTCAACTACTCATTCTCTGATGGCGAACCTGTGTATTGGCCAGCTCCCGCTTGATGCCATATTCCGCACAAAATCTCATGAAAGCATTGGAAGAAGATTCTCCTCCTTTGTCAGCCTGAAGAGTCTTAATCTGCAAGCCAGACTCTTTCTCCACCATCACATGCCACTCCTTGACCTGAGCAAAAGCTCGGTCCTTCTGTAAAAGGCTTAACAATCATCAACAAGCAGCATAAAGTACAAAGAACCTCGCAAGGATGCTGTTTGTAGATGTCCACACAAGTTAGTGTGTACCAACTCCAAAGGTTTCGAAGCCCGCCTGGAAGCCTGCTTCAGAAAAGATTCCCTGTGCTGCTTACCACGAATGCAAGAACTATAGCATCCTTGCCTGCTGCCAACATCTGGCAAGCCAACCACCATCTGGTCCTGGAAAGCTCGCCGCAGCGCGCATCCACATTCAAGTGGCCAAACCGAAAATGCCACAAATCACCAATTTGAGAACTTGTCAAAGAGGAGAGTGCGGAGAGTTTGTATATACCATTCTCCACGCCGCCCTCCCAAACAACCTGGCCAGTCCCGCAGTCCTGTAGAGCAATAGAATGCTCCTCAAACTCCACCCGGAAGCCAGTCTTGCACACCTCATGCACTGACAACA
>NC_141056.1:34590481-34687981 GCF_041138505.1 Cibotium barometz | reverse complement strand
TGCTGTTCCACCTCCATTAGCCAAGCTAGAATAAGAGAAGATTGCTGGAACTACAACTGGGGCAATGAGTGGCAGAAGCTGTTACATCTCTTCACTAGTTAACTGGTAGCCGACAATGAGCCATCAGCCACATGGCTTTCTGGCTTCTGCTAGAGCTCCAAATTGACCCCAAAAAAGCCCGGATAGCTTTGGAGACATGATGATTATCTGGCTCCCAAAGAGGACGCTTCAATGGTACCCCACCCAGTTGGAAGATCTGAGCTGTATATCACACCTGTCTCTCCCAGCATAGTCAAATAATGGAATGATCTGGAAGGTCTTCTGAGAATCAGTCCAGCTGCATGCTCCTGAATCCCACTGCAAAAGACATCGTTTCGCAAATGAGTTTCCTTCCTTTTTCTTTGAATGACAGCATTCAGTTGTTTAGTCTCTTAAGCATTTCCCAAGACCTATTAACTGCTTATGCCACCTCTTTGAATGCCAAGATGATAACATCTTCATAAATTTTTTTTCCCGGGAAAAAGATCCTTCAATTAGTTAAAGAAAAACAGCCACAAAGGGCTAGATACAACCACAAGGGACTAATAAATACAAACTTGCCTCATTTAAGGGCGGGAATCAATTGATCATAAGGGGAAGAGACACTTCTCCTTCGGCTGGTCGCTCTGTAAGGAGAAGGCTATCTCATAAGGGGGGGGGGGGGGGGGGGGGGGGGGGCGGGGGTTGGAGGGGGGGAACAACCACACAGGTGGTCTGTAATGCCAAATGGGGTCACTGCCTCTATCTGTGAGGAAAGGGCCAGGCCTCCAAAGTCTCAAGAAAGCTTCCCGTCACTTTCGCATGCGGTTAGAACCTCCCTGTGTAACTTCCCCCACTGATTGCGGAGGGTGTGAAAGATATCAAGCCATATGCTCCTGATGGTCTCTGCGCCAATGGAGTGTGGGTACCCTCGATGGCCTCGCTGCGTTTGGCACGCCAAATGTGCCAGGCTGCCATGCTACTGCAAATCTCCCATCTTTGGCATGAGCCTAGTCGCCACTCGCCTGTAGGTGGGGCTGTGACTGATACTGCCATGCTACTGCAAATCTCCCATCTTTGGCATGAGCCTGGTCGCCAGTCGCCTGTAGGTGGGGCTGTGACTGATACTGCTGCAATATGATGGTGAGAGACCTGAAGGCCTAGCCCTCCCTCATCCTCCTCATAAGCCCTGACCACTCTAGCCTCTGTGGCCCAAGCGACAGTGCCCCATGTGATGATCCGGGTCGATGCCCTGTCCATAGTGAAGATGCAGAGAATTCGTTGCCAAATTTGCTGAGGCTTTGGGCAATCCCAAAGGCAATGTCTTTGAGTCTCCTGGGGGTGGTTGCACAAGCTGCTGGTCGACTGCCAACTGCCAGCCAAGTACCGACCGCCAAACTCCTATGTGTCATCAACCAAAGAAATAGGGTGATCTTTCTTGGCCGAAAGCTGTCCCACAGTCTCTTCCAAAAATTTGAAAGGAAACGCTGTGAAAGGCCTTGAGACTGCCAATGTGTTGCTGCTGTTGGTGTGCCATCTATCTCAGGCATCTGGATCCTGTGGCATAGCCGCACAGTATATGCAAAGAAGGGGGCATCCAGAGTCTCCTCTCGATCCGCTGGATCATGCCAAGTCCACTCTCAGGGGCTCCACTGCAAGCGCGTGAGAGGTTGGCACTCCCAGATCCATAGTTGCCATAATCTCTCCCTGGCCACCTTGGCGGTGTTGGATCAATATGCCATTCCCGTGCCTGAAAACCAATCACCCTCACCCTCTGCAAGGTGCAGCCACTAAAATCCTCCAAGGGAAGCTTAGATCTCTCTAGTCTGCCATGGGATCCAATAGAAAAAGTGGTGGCGACAAGCTGACTCTCGATCCATTGGCTATCCGGGGACCTCCTGAAGCCGTTGTAAAGAGGCAAGACGACTCCTCAAACTCCTCTCCTGCTCCCGAAAACCCTCTAATCGGCTTTGGGCTGCCTCCTGCAAGAAACTGCTGATCTCCCATAAGCCCTCATCCAATGTGCATGCAACAGGGTCTGAAAGAAAATCCAATCCCACCCATATCTGCTCTATCTTGCTGCATATCTCGGGGTCCTGAATGAGGCTCTCCGGAATCCTCGAGTTCACATGCCTATCGTGCATCCAGGGGTCCTCTAAGGATAGAATAACCGGGGCGTGATTAGAGAACGAAGTGCCTGCCAAAATACCAATCATACACCCTCGGCTGTAAGCCCACTCATCAACATAAAACCTGTCTAGTCTAGAGAGGTTGGGGCTGGTGCTGCTCCTATCCGATCTCAAGAAGCAAAGGCTCCGAGAGCTACGCCCAAACTCTAGAAGATGCCAAGGGTCCTGTCCCCTGACTGTAAGAATCATCTCCTCCCAGGCTGAATACTATGCTCTTGAAACTGTGGCCGTGCCACCTCCAAGTCTGTCCTCTGCTGCCTCTATCATTTTAAAGTCACCGCCCAAGCACCAAAAGTTAGCCTGAGGGAGGGCCTGCCGGCCTGAGCTCCAAAAGAGGGCTCTACCTGCAGTAGTGTTCGGAGCATAAACGTTGAGGAAGCCAACGCTATCCTATCCAATAGTAATGGTAATCCACTGTGCACGCCTCGTAGGACACCTCGTCTATGAAAGCACCGAGGCCTCCCTAAACCCTGAATGTTCCATGAAACAATCCGCATATCAATCTCTGTGTGATGCAACACTAGCGGAACTGCCTCCACTTGAAGAGTCTTGGGCGAGGGTTTAGATGGGGAATAATCACAATCTGTGCAAGGGTGAAGGCGTGCCAAGTGGGCACTAATCCTGTCCTCCATGTGACGCCACTCTGTATGAGTACGCACATGCATACTCCAGACTCCATTGATCACAGTGGAGGTATCTGTAAGAGGGGGGAAGAGGTACCGCAGCAGAAGTATGCATGAATACAAAGAGCAACACCTCCAAGCTAGAGACTACCATCTCCCCGTCCTGGCTTCGATGGGCCGAACCTCCAAGCTCCATCCACGCTAGAGGCCAAAAATGGGTGAGGATGTTGATGATGCAAAGATCGTGGAGATGGTGGGAGAGCTCGACTACCTGACCTTGGATGGTAGCTGCCACCAACTTTGGATCCCACTTTGTCCCCAGGGCTGCACTGAAGGGGAAAGAGAACATCATTGCGCCATTATTTGGCGTAGAGGGCCTAGAGTGGTGAAAAACCACACATACCCGAACAGGGGCTACCGTCTCCTTAAACATGTCGGTCCCTTCCATCGGCAGACATTGGAAGAAACTGTAGTCCACAGGCTGTCCCAGGATCTTGGGGGCCCACTTGGGGACTTGGGCGGGGGAGCCCTCACCGGGGAGGCGGCAATGGTCATCTCTGCCAGCTCAGAAAATTGGTGAATCAAGCGAAGGACGGATCCCACCGGTTGTGTCCGCTCTGGGTCAGGGGCTGCTGGGGGGCTACGAGAGTGCTTTGGAGAGGCAGATGGGGGGGGGAGGTTTTGGATGATAAAGGCGGGGTGGAGTGAACTGCGGTGGGTATAGTCGGTGTTGAGGCTGGGGAAGGAGGAGGGGGGGGGTGGGGGAGGTGGCAAGGGAGGGCGGAGGGGCGGAGAGGCCGGGGAGGGGTGCTGCTGTGAGAGATCCGGAAAGGAAAGCTGTGGGGAGGGGCCTGTCGGGGCTTAGAGAGGTTGGCCGGCCCTCTTAGAACATTGGGGGGTCGGGGGAGAGGGGGGGGGATCCCGACAAGGGATTGGCTGCCATACTGGTGGGACCGGAGGGGCCCATTCTGGGACTGGAGAGGGCACGTCACCAAAGGAAAAATGCTGAGATAAATGCTCGTAATGGTTCTCTGACAGAACCGAATCCTCCTGAGATCTGCCAGCTTGGCGTGCGCGGCGGTGGCGCTCAGCTCTGGTGGTCGTCTGGTGACCAGGGCGCGGGCCAACCATTTGCCACTCGCTGGCAGCTGAGTCACCCAAAGTCGGGGCCTGGTGCTCTGCTGCCTGAGGGCCTGCCTCTCTCTCTACCCCTTGGTGAGGATCAGCATGAGAATCGGGGGGAGGAACCACCGGAGGTGGTCTCCTGGATTGCCACCAAGGGCAAGCTCTGGCTAAATGACCCATTTGTCTACAAATGAAGCATTGTCTTGGAAGGCCTGAATACTCCACGCGTTGCTGTATGGGGTTGTCCCTCAAGCTAGGAATAGATATACAATGCAGTACAGACTCCGGCGAGGCTACACAGATGTGGAGGGATGGAATCCCAGCTGCCCTTGTGAGGGCCGAGGCAGCGGTTGGGGGGAACTCCATCACACTCTCGATGGCACCACCAGTCATTGGGAGAAGAGGAAGGTACTCCTTCCTAAGGCGTGGGAAGCAATTGTCACTGGGAAGCCCAAAACGCTAGCTAATGGGTCAGACATTGGATTGAAGCCGTGCTGCCACCGTGCAAAGAAGGTCTGTGCCGTACGCAGTGCAAGGGGGCTCAGCTGCATGACTCGGTCTGATGCCGATGGCGAGTCGAACTCCACCTGGCAGTATCCACGCCCAAGAGGGTGAATATTGATGATCTTTGTAGGTTCGCCAAATGAGGTTGGCTTGAAAAAGATCCCTGAGTTGTCCACGCGCAGGGCGGCTACCAACAATTTTGTAGACGAGGGTGGAGGCCTCAACTGAGGTAACAGGTGTGGCAAGAACCTGAAGATCCGCTTCGGAGAAGGAAATGCAAGCAACGGCGGCTTCGGTCGGGGATGATGGAGTGGCTGCCATGGAGTCCTCCTAAGGGTGAAGACTAGAATAGGTTGAAGCTTGCCAAATAAAGCTGAAAACCCCAGAAGCCAGGAAGCACCAACCTGCACGAGAGGGGATAAAGGGGAGAGGCTGAGAAACGAAGAGGAGGACGGAAAGAAAAGAAAAGAAAAGGGGGGGGGGGGGGGGGGGGGGGGGGGAAGCTCAGGAGCTTGCACACGCTATTCAGGGGGTGAGCCCCTCCACATCTTCATAATTTTTGTTGTATGGCTTTAATGGTTTTGAGAGAGTGTGTGGTTTCTTGCTATAAACCCATCAAGATGCTGACATTTGATACTTGTTTTTGTTGGCTTTATCAGTGCTTCTATCTGTACATCAGACACTCTTGGAACAAACCGGGATTTTGCACCCTACTTATGTACTTCTCCAATCAAGGTTTGCAGCTGGAAGTATGTTGTGAAACATTTTTTTTTCTTGGGGGGGAGTGTGTGCTTTCTTAACAAGGAAATTGTTGACCACATATTTGAGCTCAAGCGTTTTGGTTTGGTGTGTTGTGGTTGAGAACAGTACCAATATGCAAACTTTTCAACATCTAATTATGTTGAGCTTGGCGAAGGATCATTGACGTTTCGACTCATAAACCAACGGGCAGATTTCTCATTTGCTTTATTTGCTGGAGGTATTGATGAAGTAAGTAATATATTGACTCGTCTACAAGGTCACGGTCTTTATGATGGAGGCTTGTACATTTTTCTCTCTGACATTGATCTCAAGGAAAAGGGGGGGCAGGGGGGAGGTGGGGATGTTGGGTATTTCGGAGTCTTGTAGTGTGTCCATTGGTGTGACACCCCCTTAGGGTGTGAACAGCCCTTATTAAGGTCTAGGTCGAAAGATTAGGCTTGACACCTATAAAAGCATTGTACATGGTGGAAGCATTATCATAATTCATTCATCATTGTGTTGTGCAATCTCTCTCCATTGTGCGCCTTCCCTCTCTCTCTCTCTCTCTCTCTCGCTCTAGTATTTATTTTCTTTGGTACCATGATGAGACTACACGGACACTATTGTATCACTTTTGGTCTCATAGACCCATTGGGTCTTTTGAAGACGTTGAATATAACTTTCTTTCTTTCTTTCTCTCGGTCAGCCCGACTGAGAGGAGTGACATTGGACAAAGCCACAGAGCTATGCAGCAGTTGAGGACCTCGACTCGGGGGCCCCTGCCCACGCTTGTGTCACCATAGGAGGATCAGGGCCATGATTTTACATCATCAGAGGACTCCCTCATACCGGCTCAGCTTTACCACTTTGAGTGTCATGTTGCAGTGCCCCATGCAGGATAACTTAGGATGATATGTGAGCCTATGCTCTTTATACATGGATCAGCTCTAGCATTTTAGCTTTGTCATTTTCTTTCATTTCATTTTAGTACCCATGATGATGTATTCCATGACATGATGTAATCCTTTCGGTCTCATAGGTCATTTCGGCCTTTGTAGATGTTAATATAACTTTCTTTCTTTCTTTCCACGTGACATAGCTGAGGGAGACTTCTAGGCCATACTCATTAGTCCCATGCTTGATATTTTGGAGAGTGAGTGGTATACCATCTACTTGGAGCTGATGCTGCTCTCATGTTTCTATGTTCTTAGTATTTCCATGATGAGTTTCCATGGACAGTTTTGTATCACCCAAGTGAGAGAGCTATGTTTATGTTTTCTTTTTGTTTTATTTTCCATTCCATGATGAGATATGCCATGGACATTATTGTATCACTTTGGTCTCATAGGCCCATTGGGTCTTTAGTAGACGCTTAATATATCTTTCTTTCTTTCTATATAGTTTCTCTCTCTCTCTATGGTATGAGTACCTTTGAGCCCCTCCCTTCTGTTCGTGCTGCACGTTGGTGGCTGTTTGCGCTATGCACCCCTTGGGCCACCCTGCTGTCCGTGTTGCCCCTTGCTACGTGACCTCCCCTGCTATCTGCATTGCACGCCCCTTGCTATGCGTGTGCCCTCTACGTCCCTTATCCCACCTTGCTGTCCACTCCGAGCGCTCCTTGCTACATGCCCCTCCCTGTTGTCTGTGCTGCGAGTCCCTTGCTACGCATGTGCCCTCTGCCTCCCTCATCCTACCCACACTGCTCAGGCCCTTAAGGCAGCCAGTAGGGGGATAGCCAAGATGAACCTACAGGAGCTAGAAGCATATATCAAGACAGTGGAGGATACCCCCCCCCCCCCCCCCCCCCTTTTGCAGATACATGGAGGGTAGGAAAGAGCGACCCATCATCATTAGATTCCTTGATGCCATTAGTAGACAGGCCTTCTTAGATAGATGGGCTACCCTTAAGGACATCTCACCCCAGCACAGGTGGCACACCAGCATGAGGTGACGGTGACAGTTCATGCGGCCCGTAGAGTGGCAAGTGGGCTGTCTTCACAGAGGTGGCAAGGTTGTTATTCCTGAGTGTTGTTCCAATGGGGTCTATGAGACCAAACACTTGAGGTTAGGAGTATGGAAGTGCAGTGGAACCCTGTGGTCGAATCCAGGAGGTTGAGCGGGACTCACAGGAAGGGATGTCGTTTTCTATATAGAGACTCATTAGAGCCCTGAGAGGGGTTTACCACTGCGGGTTCGAGTGGGAGTCAGCTTTCCGAGGTGAGACCAACACATCTGGAGGAGTATGTGGCCCGGGAGAGGTAGCTGTCCTTTTTAGACCCCACCTCCGATAGATTCTTAGCATTGTCCGGAAGGATGAGGATGCACGGTATCTTTGGGTGCAGCTAGAGCTTACTGGGGGCAGAGTCATCCAGATTGTTGTGTGTCGTTTTGCATTGAGACATTCGCCTTATGCCGCAGGGCATAGCCAGTCACCTTACTTACCATTATATGGGGATATTATGGAGTTCTCACAGTTGGGGGAAGTCCTCGTGCTTGGGGACTTCAACGCGAGGACAGGGAGTCATCAAGTCCCACTACTTTATTTGGATGACCCTATTAGACTATAGGAGCTAGACGTTAGTGACACGGGGTTACACAGATCATCATAGGATCGTGAGGAGATCACGGTGAGCTGGGAGCTGCATATGGTCTTGTTATCTATAATAGGATGTTCCGATGGCCCTCCTTCGACACCCTCGCCTCCTTCCCTTACTTAGGAGGTACCAACACCATGGAATACTTGATGGGATCCCCGGCTTTGGCACACCTTCTCCCCGATTTTTCTATCCCGCCACCCTCCTTTGAAGCTAACCATGCCTACCTCCCTTGCACTCTTACTTGCATACCACCCGTGAGGAGATCACGGTAAGCTGGGAGTTGCATATGGTCTTGTTATCTATAATAGGATGTTCCGATGGCCCTCCTTCGACGCCCTCGCCTCCTTCCCTTACTTAGGAGGTACCAACACCATGGAATACTTGATGGGATCCCCGGCTTTGGCACACCTTCTCCCCGATTTCTCTATCCCGCCACCCTCCTTTGAAGCTAACCATGCCTACCTCCCTTGCACTCTTACTTGCATACCACCCGTCCCCCAGTCACTAGTCACCAGTCATCACCAGTCACCACCCCCCATCTCACATTACACCCAAGTCCTCCACCTTTTTCACAAAGGGCATAGTCCTCAAGACCATCCGTAGACTACGTAATGGGCGGGCCTAGGATCATGAGGGACTCACTGCCAAGTACATCTCACATACCGAGCCTACATGTTCAATAGAGCCCTATGTGAAGGATTTCCACCCTCTTGTTCCGTTAAGACAATCATCCCCATCCTAAAAGCCAAAGATCCACTTGATCCTAATAATTATAGGACAATTAGGATTGGCCACACATTGGCCAACCTCTATGGATCGGTGCTAGAGGCAGAGCTTAGATTATTTGCAGACACAGGGATGCAAGAGCCTCAAGACATGCAAGCTTTCGGAGGAGGTATTTACCCTCGACTACATCTTCACTCTCCGTGCCATCATCGAGGAGGGTAGAACATGACATTAGAGGATTTACTGTTGCTTGGATTTCTACAAAGCTTTTGATACTGTACCATACATTGGCCAAACTCTATGGATTGGTGCTAGAGACAGAGCTCAGTTTATTACAGAGAGACAGAGATGCAGGAGTCTCAGGACAGGCAAGCTTTCGGAGGAGCTACTCTACCCTTGACGATATCTTAACCCTCGAGGCTTTATTGCTGCATTGTGGATTTGTGCAAAGCTTTTGATATTGTACCCCGTGTGACTTTGTTGAATAGAATGCTAATCAATACACTTAAATACACCAAGATTTAGTGCACAACATGCTCAATACAAGAAGTATTTTGTTGAATTGACAAGAGACGCACAGTCAGCTGGAATGGCTGGCCCCTCTCTCAAATAAAGTATATTGATCTTGGGAGAATCAAGTACAGTGTCATGGGCATTTCTGACCAGATTTCCATACCAATGCATATGAATACAGTATTGCAAACAATGTGTTGTCGGTGTAGACTTGCAGTTCACACTACTCTCTCAAGTGCCCATGTTCCCTACCATCTGCTCTCTATTGTTCCACCAACACATGGTAGTACCAATATGCAAGAGAGCATGTAGGACAAGAGAACACTACACAGGGTATGTAATCATGGAGTCCGGTTCCTCCCTCCTGCTACTTGCTTCCATATTTAAGCATCAAAGCTTACCAAATTGTAAGTAGAGTTGATGACAATGGAAGTCTTTGCGACGATGGAAGCGTTTGGAGTGTTGAGATCTTCGATTTATCGCGATCCTTTGCGACAAAAGTCTTCAAGAGGATGAAGAGAACCCTGGGAAAGCTTCCTCTATGGTTCAACTTGAGAAAGGAGAGCTGAATAACAAAAATTCCAAAAATTACAGTAAAAATAAGAGCTATTTTGCTGAATTTCAGTCATTGGGAGTGTGTGGAAGAGCACCACCTAGAAACACTCTTGGAAGCTTGGGAAACTCACTAGCAAGCTTGGATATGGAGTTGGGAAGGAGAAAGTGCTGAAAATAGAGCCAAAGAGGGCTCATGAAGGGGGCGCATACTTCTAGAGAGAGAGGGAAGAGAGTGATAGTGACTTGTCCACTCTAGGTGTTAGGTAGAGAGGACAAGTGGCTTGTGGTGCAAGCTAGAGCGGACACATGGCTGGTTGCTCCCCTTTGTACAAAGGGGATAAGGTCTGGGCGGTGGGCATTGGGTTTTGTCCACCTCGGGACATCACTTTGTGCGAACACAGGGCTCTTCATAACTTATGAGTGAGTTTTGGTCACCCAAAACCTAATGAAGTCTGTACACACTCACTCATAATTAGTGCTAATTCCTAAAGCTAGGTTTTTGACCAATACTTACCACCTGTCACATGCCACATAACCATGTGAGCAGACAGTTACACGCACGGTTCTGCGGGCATCCCCTTCCCTGGAACTACACATTGGTTGGGCAAGCATGAAAACAGCATGCAATTTCAATTGCAAGCAAGCACATTAAGATGCTATACAATGCAACATTGGTATGGAAAATCCCCGTTCATGAAACTATACCAAAATAGATGTGTTCCTGGCAAGTACACCAGGTGCCAGATCCAATAGAACACCAATCCTCCAGGCATTTTTGAGCATGTACACACAGGCACAAGTCCCAACGGAAAGCCAAGTCCACAGTATCACATGAGTGGCATCAATCCCTGGCATATGCAACTGCCATGGATGTTAGTCCAATGTACATACATATTCAGAAAACATGGGTGGACCAATTGGGTGGCCAAATGGTGACACCCCGAGCCCGCCTCCTACAACATCTATAGGAGATGGGAGTCCTATCTAACTTAATTTGGAGCATCATCACCCTCTATGAGTCCGTCCCTCACTGTGAGTGAGAGCTCCAGGAGGTACATCGCAGGAGATATCGAGCACTATTGGGGTGAAACAAGGCTGCCCTCTATCACCCACTCTTTTTGGCTTCTACATTGATGAGATCTTGAGCTTCATTGTTAGATTAGGTAGGGCTGGTCCTCCACTAGCAAGCATATTGATCCCCCTACTACTTTATGCAGATGACATCGTCCTCCTTTTAGTTTCAGCCAAGGGGCTTCAGAGACATTGGATGCCTTACAAGACTTTTGCACTCAGTAGGACCTCTTGTTAACCTTGGTAATTCAGGTCAACGGTCTTCAATACCACCCGCCCAGATTGAGCTTCACATACAAAGGGAATGCTATGGAGATTGTCTCATCCTATGTCTACCTTGATGTCAGAGTGACATGGGGATATGCAACCTTGAGCTTACTTGCGCGGTAGTGCTTCCAAGCACATTTCCAGGAGCCCAAGACGAAGGGTTGGATTTTTGACACCCTCGTCACACCAGCCTTCGTGTATGGAGCAGCCTTCTAGGGGCCAGATTTATTTGATGAGGATTGGCAGCGATTGAGAGGCCCCAGGTCATGATGTTGATCTGCAGTAAACCATTACGCCTTCAAAGCCGGGGAGCTCATACGGAGACCGCTGATTATTCCACATAGAGGTTGAGGCAGAGGAGCATTACATATGTCGCTGCCCAGTATACTATGAGATCCACGAGAGGTTTCACTCTCTGTTTCATGAGGGATTTGGCCCACTCTCTAGGATCATTGATGTTGCCAGGGCTCTTCTTGTAGACATAGGGACACTTTCTTGAGAGAACTTCGGCCCTAGCCACCCCGACCCCTCCCTTGCCGGCCAATCGTCACCAGCCTCTTCCGGACCCAGGTGGAGGACACCCATACATTGGATCCTGTGGACACCTCGGGCTGCTGTGGACCCATCTCGCGTGAGAGGAGTTACCTCGGACTAGGCCTCCACATTCTACCGTGCTTGATGCTCCCAGCCCCAGATGTGGGTCACGATCCCCTCATCAACTCCAGATCCAAGACATGCTCCATCTCCATCGAGGTACCTTTCGAGGTGACGTAGGTGCCTGAGGGAGACCTCTCGGCCATACTCATTAGTCCCATGCTTGATATTTTGGAGAGTGGTATACCGTCTATTTGGGAGCTGATGCTCGTCGCATGTTTCATGTTCTTGGTATTCCATGATGAGATTTGCATGGACAGTTTTGCATGGATGAGAGAGACTCAGCTTCGGTAGGGGTGACTGAGTGAGATAGTTTTATTTGTTTCTATTTTATTTTCCATTCCATGATGAGATATGCCATGGACGTTATTGTATCACTTTGGTCTCATAGGCACATCGGGTCATCATGGCATATCTCACACGACACATAATCATCTGCTGAATTACATGCACATACACTTCTGTTAGAGGGTAGATGCTTAATATATCTTTCTCTCTCTCTCTCTCTCTCTCTCTCTCTCTCTCTCTCTCTCCTCCATTTCTCTCGCTCTCTGAAGCACCATGTAATCTCTAGATGGTATCAGAGCAAGGTTGAACCATCAACATGGCTGCATTCTTTATGCTGCTGCTGCCTGCTGCCACCATCATCATCATTAGTTCTGTGTTTTGATGCTGCTGCCGCCATCATCATCATCATTAGGGCTGCGTTTTAATGCTGCTGCCACCATCATTATCATCATCAGGGCTGTGTTTCTCTGTCCACGCTGATTCTGTGCATTTTTTTCAATACCCTATTTGCTGCTCACTCTTGCTGTCCATCAAGCGTCTATTGCCTCCATGCGTAGCCACCATAAGAGCACATATGGCTGTGTTTTTCTTTGCTACATGAGCTGTGTTTTGGCTGCATTTTTATTTAATACAGCAGCTGCGTTTTTTCTTCAACTCTGCACATGAAACTACATTAATCCTCTCAACCATGGAGACACATAGGAGCAACATCGCCGAACATTATCAAAGGAACTTAGAAGAAGCTTGCAATATGGGAGGACAAGAATGACAAGGCATGGCATTGATTGGCTTGGGGCCTGCCAACCTCATCCACTGTGTGGACTTTGACAAAACAGCCCAAGAGGTATGGGAGAAGCTGGAAAACCTATTTGGCAACAAAATCAACAACTCAAAGGTATTAATTAAGCAGAAGTTTTTTAATTTAAGGATGAATGAGAATCAAACTTTGGGTGAACGCTTGAGCAATTAAGGCTCCGTCATTCAACAACTTGCCACCAAAGCACAAAATGATGAAGATGATATGAAAGCTTGTCTATTCACCCTCATCCCACAAACCCAACCCCACCAACCGCCCCCCCTCCCCTCCCCCACCTCGCGAGAGCACTTCCGCCGCCTGCCAGCCATGCCCGACCCAGAAGGGAGGCAACTGGCTAGATCGGTTCGCCACTTGATCCACTGTTTCTTGACCATCGAGGTGCGCGCTCTCCCGCCAGAGTTGCTAGGTGTCCCCACCCCCCGCCTCCCTGCCTTCCCCCCCCTGGCCCGGGTTTTGGGGCAGCCAATTGACTACAGCTTCTTCCGATGCCCACCTGTCAAGGGAGCGGGCCTCTTTGAGGGGAGGGGAAAAACAGGGGTGAAGGGCAAAGGGGAGGTGGCAGAAAGGCGAGGCGTAGGGGAGGGCAGCGTGCAGCTGCGTCGAGGGGGGGAGGGGGGGGGGGACATGCGCGTAGCCAACTCTCTCTATCTGCTTGCGCCAACTTCCATAAGTTTCTCTTAGAAAAGTGTATTCTCAAAACCCCTTATTTTGAACCCATCTTCTACTATCTTACATGTCTTTTAGTGGACCCCACCTCCCCCACCCAACCCCTCTCTCTCCCTTTTCCAAGACATTGATCTCCTTTGAGCTTGAAGTTGAATAGTGAGTCATTTTTACTGGACTTCAGATGTAGAGTTGCTTCAGTTGATGGAATTGATGATTTGAAGCTTTGTGAGTAGACTTTCATGGACTCAAGACTCGCCCTTTGGTTTTTGTTGAGTTTGGGAAATGAACCTGAACTTTCCATTGGTATATATTTGAAGCTGTGCTCCTTAATCAAACAAGGAGAGCCTCTGATAAAAAGGCTTCATATGCATAAAATAATATCAAGTTCTGGGTTGATAGTTAAGGTCTTTGCTTCTAAGAGCATATGCTTGTGAGGGGTTTTTGCTGGTATTCATTGGTAAGAGTCATGATGATGTCGTGTGGTGCATGATCAAACAGCCTGTGCTACTTGCAGTCTCAAACTCAGTAGTCACTTTTGCGAACCCGAAGGCACCGTCATATCCTCGACTTGCGCTGACAAGCAAACAGAATGAGGTATACTCATGAAGATTTTATGAGTAGTTGCATTGCCCTTGTAAAGTTGCTTGACATATTCTTGTGGGATTAACTTTTACCTTGTTTTGTAGATTTCTGTTACTTGGACCAGTGGGTACAGTCAAACTGAAGCCACTCCAGTGGTAAAATGGGGAGAGGTGAATGCAACTGTTGAGATGATTGCTGTAGCTCAAACGTTAAGTTTTGATCGCTCAGACATGTGTGGTGAGTAGCTCAGACCTTGGAAATTTCGTGACCTTGTAGGATTAGCTCTTAGGGGGAGACTTTTATCCTAGTTTCATAACTACAAGGCCCTAGATTTACGATCCGTAATGAATTCGATACAAACTCTCAGAAGTATATAGGATGAATCTGACATCCCAAAATCATGACTACAATGCCCCACAGAGACTTGCTGACCACTGTCCTCATCTGCTCCGTGGACCGCCACACGAGGATATCGTGTCTGGTAAACACGCCTAGCCACATTGGGGGGGTCGGGTCTAGGGGAGTCAGCCACTCCTGAGGGATAGCTGAGTCGATGTCGATGTTGAGCCTATCTCTATTCCGGATCCTTGACAGGCCTCTCTCCTGCGCCTCCGGGGGTAACTGCCTAATCTCCAAGAGACCTGGTTGGTCCCGTGCTCAAGGCGCCCCAAGAAACATGCGGCCGGGCCCCTAGCATGTGGCCATTGGGTAAATAGATCACGGGGTTCGGTACTGAAGGCTGCCGAAGCTGCTTCTCTTAGCCAATTGGAGCTATTTGTTTGAGGGCTGGCCTAAGATGATCCCAAGCATGAAGTGAACTGGCTGCAAATCTGTCCTCAAAAGCCGGGCTAAAACCATGGGCTTGCATCTCTGTGAAGATCCATCTGGTACTCTGCGGCCAAGGGCTCCCAAGACTCGGAAAGTTTCCACATATTCATACTTTGAGCACTAGTCTTAATCCAAAGCCACAAAGAAACGTGCATTCAAGTAGATTGCAAATACTCATACCTTTTTTTTTTCCCAGAAAGAGACTTCTATTAAGTAAAACAAAATCGTACCAAGGGAGATCTCAAACTGAAAGGTAGGGATATCTCAACCAATCGGGGGCACTATGCTGCCATAAAAGCTCTGTAGGAGTGGAGGTGAAGAAAATATCATAGTTCCACTCTCTCATAAATTTCTGCATCTTGTCTGCGCAGCCCTAGAAGATCCCTGTATGCAGGCCCCGGTGGCCAAAAGAGTGTGAACGATGCCACTCCATATTCTCAAATACACTGTGTGTCATAAACCTTAATACCCCTGAAGGCCTCTGTGCATCTGGTCTTCAAGATATGCCACGCCACGATACTAGCAATAATCTCCCAGGTGGTCAATACTCAGCGAAGGTGGTGTGTACCGTAACTGGGGGATATCCTGAAGCGAACATCTCTGAGTGATGCCTCTACGGACAAGTATAACAAGATCTGCTCCCCTGCCCTCAAAAAGAAGCCGTGGGCCAGACTGAGTCAACCATGCAATAGCACTCCAACTTATATAGATAGGATAACTCCTCAATCCGCCCAAGAGCTGGGCCATAAATACCCAGATCCTCTGTGCTTTTCTGCACTCCATAAGCAATGATACACTATCTCGGATGAAGCTGGGCATCCTGGTTTTACACAAAGTGCAGCTGAAGAAAGGTATGCGCCTCATGGGATTAGTCACATCAGTCCATTCCCACTCACCAGGGTACCAATGTCTATATCTGATAGGGTAGCAAGGTGGTTTGGTATGTGTACGGTATGAGTATGGTATTGATCCTCCAGGATCCGTACGTCCGGTACATTACCTAACTTGTAATTAAATAAGAATATATAATTTTATATTTAATACATTAAAGAATGACTAGATGATGCCATGTGTTTAAGAATACAATTGAAAATTCATACAAGTCAGATGACGATGCACATCCCCCTCATCAAGAAGGTTTCCATCTAAATCATACTCAGGGTCCGCTACAAGAACGGATACAAGAGGTGTATCTGCATCATTCCCAATCTCCTGATCATGGGGAGTAGTAGATGGCCCTGCACCGTGCGCAGATGGTAGCACTGCATGCCCTCGTCCACGTCCCTGACCTCGGGGATGTCCTTGTTGTCTAGGAGCATCTGGTAAAGCCATCCCAGATGAACGAGCGCGAGCCTTAGTGACACGCTTGTGTGGATTTGGTACATCTCGAAACTCTTGGGCTTGCTCACATATGATCGCATCAGCCATCTCTTGAGGAACAACAGTGCAAGGACCAATCCCCTTGCCTCCCACGCCAGACACATGGCGAATGACACGTGTTTGATTGTGATTGTAAAATGCTCATTAGCAAAGGTGACACGTGTGATGGGAAATAAACATTAGCAAAGTTGACATTCGAAAATCACTTTTAAAATTGTAAAAAAAAACTCAACCTTAAAACGTACCGTACCTTTAAAAACGTACGGTATGGTACTATACGAACCACACCGTACGAGGGGGTTCGGTATGTGTACCGATGCAACTATGCTGGGTAGATGCCTCTCTCTAATCATTTGGAAGACTTTTAAAGTTCTTCCGGTCAAGTGCTATCACTGCGCAGCTCTCCCAGCTTGGCCTCTGTATATATCCCTTTGCACCAAGATTATCTTTGATAAGTTCGTTTCACATAATGGGCTTCCTGTCAGCCTCATCTTCTGAGCGTTAGGGCCTGTGACGTAAAAAATTATCCACTACAAGCCCGGATGATGGATCATGGAAGAAACAATGGGGAGGACTGAGGGTGGTAATCTACCTTAGAGAAAATAAAATGTGTGTTGTGCCTCACACGTCTAAGAATATGGTGCATGAAGAAATCCTTAAAAGGGATGAATACTAGGAAGGAATGCTCTAACCATGAGCTTGCAAAGCAGAGCTTTGCACTGGATCTTTGGATCAATGATGTTCAATCCCCTATCGTGTTTGGGAAGGATAATAGTTTCCCAAGCAACTCTGTCCTAGGTATCTGATGTCCCATCAAGTCCTGACCATAAGAAGTTGCGGATCACCCTCCGCAACTATCTAATGCATCCATGGTCATACAGATGGCCAAGGCTGATTACTTGCAGTGGCCCACTCTACCGCCTCCCAAAAGGAAAAGATGTTATGAAAGATGCTTCTTCCTTGGAGGAATCCATTCTCTTTGTCATGAATGACTATGTGTAACAATGGATGCAATCTCATGCTCATTGCCTTGGCAAAGATTTTGTATGCAGTCCCAAGCAATGTGATAGGCCTCCACTAGGCAATGTTAGTGTTATCAGCACCCTTAGGGATGAGGTGGATTAGACCATCCGTAAAGGAGGCATAGAGCTCGTGTTCCACATATTCTGCAATGCCACAACGATCTCATCTCCATTGTCATCCCAAAAACTCATGAAAAGCGTGGGAGAGAGGCCATCATCCCCATGACATTTCTAAGCTCATCTGCCGAAAAGGGACATCAAGTAAAAATAAGAGGCAATCCTCTTGACCATGTGAACCCTAAGTGGAACACTCCCTGCGTTCTGCAGTTGTCTAACACATTCCCTGTTATGGGAGAGGCCATGGGCAGCAAAGAAATCTACCTCCCATCTGAATCCAGAATGACTCCTTTGCATGATAGTGAAACTCTGCATGTTGCTCAAAAGACTCAGCCCTAACGGTGCATAATACACTTGAGATCCACTAGGCATCCGGGTGTTCTCGAGTTCCCTTTGCAAAGCACACAATCTTTGCCCGATGGCTCTCTCTCTATTCAAGATCTGCTGCCTCATGGCTAGGGCCACACTATGATAAAGATCATTGACACTCTCTAAGGCAAGAGCATCACAAGCTCTCCAAACATCCATCACCTCTTGAGTCTGCCCTGTATCTCCGGAGCTGTGACAAAAACTCAATACACACAGGACTTTGTATGAACGTATGCTCTTATGTTTGTGTGTGTGTGGGAGCATATATTGATACCGAGTTCTACACCCACTATTGGGCACTGATGATGTTAGTGGGGATGTCGTAGTATCTAGTCCATTCTGTGCATGATGGAGTTGATGGTTTATTGTCTTCTGGATGACTACCATGAGGTTATAAATTGCACTTTCTTATAAGTTGAATTTGGACATGTTCCTAGATTCATCTAAGTATATCTTTATGCTATATTAGTGGACATGCTTTCATCCAAGTTGCAGCTAGTTGATATTGTGTTAATTCTCTCTATCTTTAGTGGTGCATATGCCCTATCAACTACCTTTTTGTTGTAATAATTCTTTCTATTTGTTATAATCCTTAGTGCTAGGCTTCATTATGGCCGAGTCTGCCCTGTATCTCTGGAGCTCTGATAGAAACTTAGTACACAGACCTTTGTATGAATGTATGCTCTTATGTGTGTGTAGCAACGGTTGAATCAGAAACTTAATTACTGGAAGCTTTCTACATGGCCATTGCATGTTCGTTTAAGGATTGTACAGGCTATTGTCATGGCATATATTCAATTCTTTTTGCCACTAATAATGTGGAGAAAAGTGGACATTGATCGTTTTATGTCTTCAGCCATGAGCATTTTTTGGAAAACCAAACATGCTAAGAGGGGCCTTAACCTTCTCTCGCTCAAGAAGCTATGTAGTCCCAAACAGCATGGAGGCTTGAATATCCTTAATATACACTTTCATGCATTGGCACGAAAGTCCACCTTGCTGTTGGAATTTGTATCTCAGAGGCAGCCTTGGGCGATTATGTTGGCAGATATGTGTGTTGAGATGTCCACTAAATCGTTTGGCAACTGGACCATCACGCATTGGGATGCTGTGTTTGGCCATTTTGAAGGCAAGATTGCTGGTTGTCCTTTCTCCACAAAGTTAATTTTGGCATGGAAAAAGCTTACACAGTTTCTCAGCTGGACTCCTCGAGTGAATACTAACTGTAATTCACTGCGTTTGGAAAGCATTCATTGGAGTAGAGTTTTTGAGCGACCTTTGGCTGTGCAAGAGCCTAGAAAAGCTTATTTCCTTGCCAAAAAGGGTGTCTATTTCATTGCAGATGTGCTAGATGATAGTGGCCATGTTCTGTCTTTTATAGATGCTTGTCCTAAATTTGGCCTAAGTCATCATTACCGTCCCCTATGGGAAAAGATTGAGAGTTTGTTGGCCCCTTTTGAGCCTCTTCCCGCTCTTGAAGAGTCGGATAGGTTGCACGATTGGAGCTTGCATAGGCCCATACTTACTCGTGGTCCTTTGTCTCTGCTACAGCTCTCGGTGCATACAGTCTATGGCTTTCTCCTTCCTGAAATTTGGGTTCATGATTATGCAAATGATGCTTGGAGAATGCATAAGCCTTTGGCTTGGTGGAAGAAAAGGCTCAGGATGATATGGAGCAGTAAGATGCCGTTAAAATGTCGGCTTTTTCTATGGCGATGTCTATTGGCTGTTCTGCCAGTTGGCTCTTTCCTGGCAAGGCACCATGTGACATCTTCAGATTGTTGTGTTTGTGGAGCGCATGATGAAACAATTCTCCATCTGATGTGGAATTGTAATGCAACTAAACTTTTGCTGGATCATATAACGGCTCTTCTTCGAGCTCGTTTCCCTTCTGCTTCTTTTGGGAAACATTTTTGGTTGTTTGGTATTTTTTCTCCTGCTCTCAGACAGTATAGGGCCTTTTTTGATTGGCTTCGTTACTGGGCCATGTGGACGATTTGGTACTCCAGGAATCGGGCTGTTTTTGGTGAGCCGCCCATTCAAGCCTTTCACTATTTCAAAGAATCTTTACATCAATCCCTTTATGATTGTCTCTCTCTACATGAGATTGACCCATCATTGTATAGCCTTTTCACGGATATATTTTGATCATGCCCCTGTTCACTATGAACTCTGGCATTTCTTGTATATGATGCTTTTTGTGGGTTTTCCTCATTCTGAGGTTTCCCACTAGTAATCGAAATAATCATTACAAAAAAAAAAGTGTGTGTGTGTGTGTGAGAGCATATATCGGTACCAAGTTCTACACCCACTATTGGGCACTGATGATGTTAGTGGGGATGTCGTAGTATCTAGTCCATACTATGCATGATGCAGTTGTTGGTTTATTGTCTTGTGGATGACTACCATGAAGTTATAAATTGCACTTTCTTATAAGGTGAATTTGGGCATGTTCCTAGATTCATCTAGGTATATCCATCACCTGTTGCCGTGATAACTCTGCATCTTCATAAAGAGACTCTGGTATGTGTACTCAAGGAGGAGAGTTCTTGCTTCCCAGATCTTTGATGCACAAAAATACAGGACAATGGTCTGACTTTGAGGTACCTAGAGCAATGAAGATAGTGCCACCTCTATCAAGTGCCCAATCATCAACATAATAGCGGTCCAAGTGGTCATAAATGCAACTTGCACCGCTTTTGTGATTACTCCAAGAATAGAGAAGTCAATTTGGCTTCCTTGGAAGTCCTTTTCTAACCAACAGTCCCTGCGTGAAAGGAAAAGATTAATTTCTCCCAGGATGCCCTTTCAAGCGGGTGAATGCCTTCATGTCCCCCCTTCATCCGGGGGTTGCTCACCCATGTTGTTGTCGTGAGGGAGAGACTCCATGATGGCATTCTTAAAAATAATTCTCTCCTCTAAGGTTAGAAGCATACACATTAAACACATCAATTTTCAATCCACCTTGCATAAGCATAATCTTCCTTGATGTCCAAATTGAACAATGTTCGATTGCGGTCCTCTCTTGAGACATGAAGCAGCTCCTAAAGATTCAGGTCAGGAGAGGCCAAATGACTGATTTAGAAGATATTGGGATGACAGCCTATTGCAGTCAACTTTCTGCTATAGGAGTTATATGGCACTAGATGATGGAAGGCAAATGCATAGGTTAGGAAAGAAAAAGGGCGATGGTTACGGAGGCTGATGTGAAAGGGAAAGGTTCAAGCAAAATACCAAGGCATTTTTGAAGGGCTCAATTGTGTAACATCCCAAATGGTGTTAAATCTCAGGTTATGTGAGGCCTTTGGGGGGGATTGGTCAAGGTATAGTTAAATAAGCCTCATAAAGAAAAGTAAGAAGAGGCAACACAGTATGTGCCTAAAACCAAATAGGGGAAGTCTATTACTTTGTGTATATACTTGCCTAGGGCAGAAAGAGAGTGTCATGGACTATTTTTAAGTCATGGTGTGGGAACAAGAGAGCCCCCCAAAGCTTGTAACCGACAAATACTCGGTAATATGACATAAATAATAAGAGGGGGGCGAGCCCATTCCGGTCCCAGTTTGGTGTCCAATGTTTAGGTGTGCCTGTGGTTTTAGGTGGTGTGGCTTTAATTTAAGTGTTTAATAGCATTAATAGCTGTGTGTGAACCCCCCCCCGGATCGGTTACAGTGGCAGGTTGGGATCACGAGGAGGCTACATTTCGGCAGCCCAAAGCACTGCCATTTTCTCAGTCATTCTGTACGTATCGGAAAGGGCTGATCCACCCCTTCCGCCCTTGCTAGAGGCAGGTGGTTGCTGGGCCTGACTTTGGTTCGGGGATTGCTGGGGTTGATCTAATTCCTTCAGTCATTGCTCTAGAAGTAGGCGTTTACTGTAAGTTGTCTTTGAAGTGAGCTGTCATTGTGGTGATTGGAGAATATTGTTGACCAGAAAATTGCTGAATCTGATTAGGAATGGTGTTAGGTTGAAACTCTTTGGCATTGCCACTTCGTACATGGATGACTCAGATTCTCTGTGAGCTGTGGAATGCCTGCATCTAGCCATGAGAGAGGATTTTTAGATATCCAAGTTCATGATGCAAAGAATCTCGAAACAACTATTGATTTTTTTAAATAAAAAGAACCAAATCATGTGAGGAGTTGGCATTAAATAATATATCAAGGATTAAAAAAGAAGATTTATCTCTATTCACTTGGCTAATTGTGTGTAAATAACACATTTCCTCCATTTTGTGTAGGGTCACCGGCAAGATCAGTTGGTTGGCGTGATCCAGGGTACATACATACCGCATTTTTAGGAGGTCTTTGGCCAAATAATAAGTAAGGTCTCCTCCACATTGGTGAAAACTAAGGTCCTGAAGTAGTTATTTTAGGCAGTAATGTGAAATTTAATGTCTTCCTTGATACATTATAGAGTTTGGAGATATATGCTTGAAAGGAAAGATACAGTGAGGAGATGATATCATGTGTAAGGTGGTTTTAAATAACATTTTCGACAGATACTTGTACAAGGTAGGACACAAGCTGGAAAATGGATCCCACATATGGGAAAAAGAGCGCAACTTTTCTGCAGCTCCTTTTCCCGGTGAAGACTCACTGCAGCAAGTTATCATATTTGGTGATATGGGAAAAGTAAGGTCCTTGTTTGGATTCTGTTCTCTTTTTTTTTGGGGGGGGGGGGAGAGAGAGAGAGAGAGAGAGAGAGAGAGAGAGAGAGAGAGAGACAGGAATGTCGTGCATGTGTGTGCGTGCACATGGGATCGAGACTAATCAAATGAATGTTAGTGTCTTAAAATTTGGCTTTGTGCTTTAGGGGGAGCGAGACCAATCAAGTGAGTACAACAATTTTCAGCCCGGAGCATTAAACACCACTGACCGACTGGTTGAAGATCTTGATAACATTGACCTTATCTTTCACATTGGAGATCTATGTTATGCAAATGGTTATCTTTCTCAATGGGATCAGTTCACAGAACAAATTGAACCTTTTGCATCACATGTGCCTTACATGGTAGCCAGGTCATTACACTGAAGTTTGCTGCCCTTTGTAGTGACAGGGAAAGTCGAAGCATATAGAGCTATTAAGCGTTGCAACAATTTGAGGGATCTCTAACAAGGTTACCTTGATTTTGCAGTGGAAACCACGAGCGGGATTGGCCTGGCACGGGCTCGTTTTATCAGAACACGGATTCTGGTGGGGAGTGTGGTGTGCTGGCACAAACGATGTTCAACATGCCTCTCAAGAACAGAGAGAAATTCTGGTTGGGTCTCAAAACACTATGTATATATGTATGTGCGTACATACACATGCATACAAGCATGTTTGTATGTATGCATGTGTGTGTGGGTATGTATATGTATTCATGTATGTGCATACATATATGTATGCATACAAGCATGTATGTATGTATGCATGTGTGTATGTATTCATGTATGCATTTATATCCATTGACCTCGTCCAACTACTTCAATAGGTCATCTTGCTTCTGCCTTCAGAGTGTATGGAATCCACTTTGTCGTGCACTAAGGATCTCAACATTTGAACTTGATGCTTCTTTGTCACCTCATTTGATGCAGTTTTCATTATTTTGCATGCAGGTACTCAATAGATTATGGCCTATTCCATTTCTGCATTGTGGACTCAGAACATGACTGGCGGGAAGGAACTGAGCAGCTTAAATTCGTTGAGGAATGTCTGGCATCAGCAGACCGCCTGAAGCAACCATGGTTAATTTTTGCAGCTCATAGGGTTCTTGGTTACTCGTCTGATGAGTACTATGGTGAAGAAGGAACTTTTGCTGAGCCCATGGCAAGGGAGAGCTTTCAGAAGCTCTGGCAAAAGTATAAAGTGGATTTGGCATTTTTTGGTCATGTTCACAACTACGAACGGACGTGCCCAGTTTATGAGGTAAGACTTTTTCCTGTTCAAGTATCACATTTAATGTCGAATTTTAAGCCTTATAATTTAGAACTGTGTAAACTACATATGCAAACTGATCATTAACTTATGATTATTATCCTTGTCATACTTTGATCATAGTTATAGCTCCTAGAAACAACAACTAGGGCATGGCTTTCCCACCTACTTTAACTTTTTACTTGATGATCGTTATATACACCCAATCCCCTTCTAATAACTCGATGTGTAGTTTGTGTTTGTTGGTGGCTGGTGGCCTGATATAGACCTCCTGTGCTTTGGCCAATCTGCTCTTGACAGATTCCAATACCTCCGGTTTTCAACACTCTGTTCGACACATGTGAAATTGCCCATTTCATCAATGGCTGGGATGGTCTCCCAAATGCTGCCTCATATGGTGTCTACCAATCGAAGAGGAAAATGAGTCATTCAATGCAACTTGAACCAGTGGAAAAAATTGGTCCCACTTGCCTTGTTGGTCGTCAACTGGTTGTCTGGGCAGCACCGGACCATGGTCTAATAAGTGTCCGGGCTGCCTGTACATCATTACATACTAAGGGTGCCAGATGGACATGACAAGATGGTGCAGGACAGTGACCGACCACTCTTGGCGGTACAATAGTGACTCATCCCTAGACAAGGGCTTCCAATGAAAATTTTTAGTGTATGACCGTACGTCTGAACTTGTCTTGTACAGTCATGTCTACATGGCATCCAAGTGTGGGATGCATTTGACATCCCCTTGTGGTTGTCTTGTTGATGGGGTCTGCATTGTCTGTGGACAAGCCATCAACAATGCTATCTTTTAGATATGTGTCGACTTTGGAAGGGTCTGTTGGCCTGGGATCTTGAAAGTTGCCTTCCTTCGAATCCGGGAATAATTCCCAACGGGATCAACTTTGTACAATCATGTCCACGTGGTATTCAAGTGCGGATGCATGTGACATCCTCGGTTGTCGTGTTGACGGGGTCTGCATCGTCTCCGAACAAGCCATCAACAATGCTGGCTCTCTCTTAGACATTCGCGTCAACTTTGGAAGGGTGTGTTGGCCACCAAAGACCGTGGGGTCCTTGCCCGAAGTCGATCCCACTGGGAACTATTACTGGATTCAAAGGAAGGCAACTCTTCAAGATCATCCATCAGAGTAAGGTCCGATTGGGTGAACAACAAAACAGTGGCATTATCAGAAGTTGTGACGTCCCCATGTTGCTTGGCTCTTGTGGTCTTCCTTTTCTTCCTTCTAGCTTGTTGTCTCTTTCATGATACAAGCTGCACATGGTTGTGATTAAACTCATTCACATGGTTAGCCCAAACTACATCAGAGTCAACATTAACAACCCTTGTCACTGGGCTACTAGATTACACATAAAAGATTATGGAACTCGGAGAGCTTTTGGGGTCACCATGGATTATAAGCGGTCTCACAATTCGTGTCCCACCAAATCGTGGGGAACTGGCGAAACTACTTTACATTCAAAATCATATCTGCCCGTGCTAAGGGGCACATGCACTTCTCTGGATTGCCGGCTGCTGCTGTGATTCTGCATGTCTGGAAGAAGCTAGCGATGGTCCTCTATGAGGTGTCCCAAGGCTGGGCTCTGCTCGCTCTGAAGAGTGACTCTCGGTGCCTACTGAGCTCCATGAGGTAAAGTCCTAGGCAGTGCTGATTGGGAAATTCAACGATCCTGGATGGTGGACCAAACCCCTCTAAAGAGCCAATGGAATCCCCCCCCAATCTCATAAAATATTGGGCATCTGCATATGTAGTGCTCCTTTTTCTCGACCTCTGTGGGGCTGAGTCGATAGATCCTGCCCTCTGTGGCAATGCCTCCTACTCTCTGTGTCTCCACTCTAAGGCAGTGGGCCGAATTGTGTAATAGACAAGATGTAGTCATCAAATCTTGCTATTATGTTCTAGAGAGCAGCCATCATACACATGAGCAATCCGCATAGCATGTGACGTGTGCCTGTGCAAGTATCCCCGCTTCAGGATGAATCCATCAGCTATGAAGTGAAGTGATCTCTGTAGAATTGCATCATTGTGGGTAGCTCGCACAAGGGGGGGGGGGGGGGGGGTGGCACAAGCCATGTGGTGTGGGTGTGTAGGCTAAGGCGATCTAACCAAATGATCCTATTAGTACCTTGATGGATGAGGCGGAGGAAGGGGCATGTAAATTGTACTGAAATGGTGGGAGGACGATCGATCTGGAGTCCTTGCATGAGAAACCAACCAGTGACCCTAGCATACCATACCCGATCATGTCCCTGCTCTGCTAGGTGTTGGGAAGACTCAAGCAAGCGTCCGTAACTGGATTGTCCAGGGTGTGGAGGTGATGTATGTATGTCACCGTCTGGAAAAGTGCATCTATCACCAAGGGGGCTCTCCCCGAACTCTGCCAGGATGATAGGGTGTGTTACTGATGGTTTTTTCTGGAGCATGCAGGAAAACATCATAATCTAAAGCCTTTCAATCCTTCGCCCCAGAAGGGGGCTCCATAAATCGCTGCAAGGGTCACTAAGGTGTCAAAGAGCCATCCGTAAGTTCTAGGTTCCTGGAAGTGTCTGAAATACTGTCTCTCAAGAAGGGCTAGGGCTGCGTAGCCTCTCGTTAGTCTAGCCTGGGCTGCAGGGTGCATGTTGAACATCGGCCAGTAAAAGGGACTCCTAGGTATATGTAAGACGTGACTATATCCACTGGATCTCCCATGTAGGTGAAATGATAGATGGATGCCACTGGGTGGAAGTGTTAAAGATCATCATCTTGGTCTTCCTGAGGTTACCCATAAGATCCCATTGCTCATAGAAGGTGCGCAATGCATCCGAGTGCCTCTGAAGTCCCCTGGCTGAATCTGAAGTACACCTTACACCAGATTAAGTTCCAAATACCCATGAAGGGCCCCCTCTCGAAGGAGTATTTGCTTTCAAAAGATAAGAACGAGTACAAGATGCTGCCCAAAACAAGAAGTGAGCCGAACATGTGTTTACCTCAACTATCAGGCTCACACACACACCAAGCACGGGCTGATAGCTGCTGTAAACAGCCGCCTGGATGGGACTGAACTGACCACTTGTGTTTTCTCCTTGTGGGCTGTTGAGAGACAGCCAGAGATCACACAGATGGAAGACCTTCTTCGCTTGGATCTCCTGCTGCTTATGGGCTGCTTGAAGGAAGCCAGAGCCATAGTAACAAAAAAACCTGTTTCTAGCTTTTGAAACCTCAAAACCTCGAAACCTCTCCAGTACGGCGGTTTCGCCCAAATTTCAGGTTTTCGTTTTTTTTTTCCTCCCCTGATTTTTGTGGGATTTTTTAATTTTTGTTTTTCTTCCACCTTTCTTCTCCTATCTCCCTCCTTCCCTTTTTCATCTTCTACTACTTCTTTCACCTCTACTCCTCCTTCGTTCATTCTCTTCTTCTCCTCTCTTCTTTCCCCTTTTTATTCCTTCAGTGCCTTAAATCTTTCCCAATTTCTACTTTCTCTTCTTCAATTCCTTAAGATTCCTTGATTGAACCACCTATGGCATCTAATCAAGCAAAATTGCCATAATGTCTCACCAAAATAAGGATGTGTGAGAGAGAAACAGGAATTAGGGTTAGAGTTCATTCATGTGTGGGAGACATACACAGAGAAACAAGGGAGAGAGAGAGAGAGAGAGTTGTGGGGATAAGTCAACTCATCAATAGCATGAGTGTGTGACTCCCCTATCACACATGTATATTGCACTAGTACACATAGTGCACTTAGTACATTAAAAGTACTAAGTGTACTATGTACTATAACTTATGGGCTTGTACACACTATAAGGGTGGGCATAGTGCCTTTACCCCAACAACCTCCCACTTAAAGGCAAAGTGCCCTTAAGTAAAGGAAAAGAAAAATCAGCATGTACATGATAATATACAAGGCCATATCAAGGCTGAAACTGGCCTCATCCAATGCCCATCAAGTGTCTGCAATGAGCAAACTGCTCCGGAGGCAAACTCTTTGTCAACAGATCAGCCGGAATGTCATCCGTATGAATCTTAATAAGCTGAATTTGCTTGTTCTCTATCACCTCTCTGATGAAGTGATACTTCACATCCACATGCTTCGTCTTTGCATGAAAGACAGGGTTCTTTGCCAACTGAATGGCACTCTGACTGTCACAATGCAACAATGGAATATCCCATGTATAACCCAAATCAACCACTAACCGAGATAGCCATAATGCCTCCTTGCAAGCCTCTGTGGCTGCAATATACTCGGCCTCTGTAGTAGATAAGGCAGTGCACTTCTGCATCCTGGATATCCATGACACAGCACCTCCTGTGAATGTAAACACATAACCGGTAGTAGACTTCCGGTTATCTGGATGACCGGCATAATCCGAATCCGTGTAACCATGCACTAATGCATCCTGTTTGCCAAAGCAAATGCACATATCCTGTGTGCCCTTCAGGTATCTCATGACACCTTTCACTGCTTCCCAATGCTTCTTGCCAGGGTTGGCCGTGTATCTAGAAACCACTCCCACTGCAAATGCAATGTCCGGCCTAGTAGCAACCATGGCATACATAAGACTGCCACAAGCTGAAGCATACGGAATCTTGGCCATATCAGCCCTGTCTCTATCCGACTGTGGGCTGTCCATAGCACTGAGTTTCACATATGGAGGCAAAGGAGTACTAGTCTTTTTTCCCCGTCCATATTGAACCTCTGCAAAACTTTGCCAATGTATTCCTTCTGAGACAAATACAACACATGCTGATTTCTGTCCCGAAGTATCCGCATACCCAAGATGTGATTTGCATCACCCAAATCTTTCATATCAAAGGTTTCATGCAGCCTCTGCTTCAAGGCATCCATCTCTTTAAGAGATTTCCCGGCAATCAACATATCATCAACATACAAGATGAGGATCAATAGACTGCCATCCAAAGCTTTCTTGGTGTACAAGCAGTGATCTATGTCACTTCTCTTGAATTTCTGAGATTTCATGAATGTATCAAATTTATGATACCATTCCCTTGGTGCCTGTTTGAGTCCATAAAGACTCTTTTTCAGCTTGCATACAAGCTTCTCCTTTCCACTCACTGCATAACCCTCTAGCTGCTGCATATATATCTCCTCATGGAGATCACCGTGAAGAAAAGCAGTCTTCACATCCATCTGAATCAAGTCCAGATCATCATGCGCAACCAAAGCTAACACAGCTCTAAGTGTGGTCATTTTGACCACTGGAGAGAAGATCTCATCAAAGTCCACACCATATTCCTGCTTGAAGCCCTTAGCCACTAACCTGGCTTTGTATCTTGGCTTTGCATCTGGTGCAACTTTAAGCCTGTATACCCACTTGCATGGCAAAACCTTCTTGCCTGCAGGCAAATGCACCAACTTCCATGTTCCATTTTTGTGCAGAGAATCCATCTCTGACTTCATGGCACGCTCCCATAGAGCCTTGTCTGCCCTCTGTAAAGCCTCTTTATAACATGAGGGCTCCCCACAGTCAGTAAGCATCAAGTAGTCAACCCCTGGAACAAACCTGTCAGGGGCTCTGGAGGGTCTTGTGGACCTCCGTACCCAATGACCATCATTTGCAGGTTGCTGTCCAGCCTGCATATCACCCATTGGTGGCTCCTGTTCCATGCCATAAGGCTGAAAAATCATGCCCGGTATCTCCTCTAACTGTGGTATATCCATAGGGATATCTTCTGCCATCTCTGGCTGTCCATTTGGACCATTTTCAGCACCATTTAAGGGCTGGTTTTCCTGCTGTAATGGCTGATTTACAGCCCTTTGTTGTTGTCCATGATGTCCATCATCATCAAAGATGACTCTGCCAGGCTCCTGTTGCCTTGCAGGCTCCTTATACATGCATGTTTCATAAAAAATGACATCATTGCTGCGTATAATCTTTCTATTCACGGGATCCCAAAGTCTATACCCCATTTCACCTCTGTCACCATATCCTAGGAATATGCATTTATGAGACTTAGGATCAAGTTTGGTGCGCATTTCCCTGCGTATGTGCACGTACGCAACGCAACCAAACACTCTCAAGTGCTTGTATGACGGAGGCTTCCCTGTCCATACTTCTTCTGGCACTTTCCCACTAAGCCTCGTGTTAGGTGACCTGTTTATAAGGTGAACGGCTATCATAACAGCTTCAGCCTAAAAACCATGAGGTAATGCAGCATGTGACAACATAGAACGGACCTTCTCCTGAATGGTCCTGTTCATCCTCTCTACTGTCCCGTTTTGTGGAGGATCATAAGGAGTAGAGAGCTCCCTCTTGATGCCTTTAGCATCACAAAAGTCCTGAAACTGTTTGGACATATACTCTCCACCATTATCGGAACGCAAAGCCTTCAGTGTTTTGCCAGTTTGATTCTCAACAAGAGCAACAAACTTCTCAAACACTGAGAATGTATCACTCTTCAAACGAAGAGGATAGACCCACACCTTACGTGTGGCATCATCTATAAAAGACACAAAGTATTTTGCCCCTCCCAAAGAAAGCTGAGGCATCTCACATACATCTGTATGCACAAGCTCTAACTGAGCATCTTTCTGTCCAAGAGCTTTCTTGTGGGGGCACTGTAGTTGCCTACCATATATACAATGCTCACAAAACTGAAAACTTGAAAACTTTAGAGAAGGCAAGTAACCCAAACGAGACAATTGCTCCATTCCCTTGACACTCATGTGTCCCAACCGGCTATGCCACATAGAAATTTCCGGCAGCTCGGTTGCATTTACATTAGCATGGTGACAAACACCTGCATGCATGAAATAAAGAGTGTCCACCTTAGAGCCTCTGGCAACAACCAGTGAGCCCTTACTAATTTTCCACTTTCCACTACGAAATGTGGTAACATAATCAGCATCATCAAGCTGTCCAGTAGAAAGCAGATTCTTCTTGATCTCAGGCACATGCCTGACATCATGGAGCATAAGCTGTGAGCCATCTGAAAACACAAGCCTCACATCACCTCTGCCAAGAATCTTGCATGCATGGTTATCACCCAAATAAACCACTCCTTCATTGCCAGCAGTATACCTGACAAACACGTCTCTGCAACCTGTGACATGAAAGGAGGCACCTGAATCAAAGAAGAGCTCTCACCTGTGGTTGCCATAGCAAAATGCAACCTGTCAATGCTCTGATACCAGTTGTGAGAGAGAAACAGGAATTAGGGTTAGAGTTCATTCATGTGTGGGAGACATACACAGAGAAACAAGGGAGAGAGAGAGAGAGAGAGTTGTGGGGATAAGTCAACTCATTAATAGCATGAGTGTGTGACTCCCCTATCACACATGTATATTGCACTAGTACACATAGTGCACTTAGTACATTAAAAGTACTAAGTGTACTATGTACTATAACTTATGGGCTTGTACACACTATAAGGGTGGGCATAGTGCCTTTACCCCAACAGGATGGTTCCCTGAGATGTGTGAGAAGAGATCATTTTTCATCATTACACTATGTTTTTAGATGGCTACTATAAGTTCTTTAGGTATATATACTTTATGAAATTATTGATTTTTCAAAATCTCACGGTTTCTTAGCCGATGGACGAAACCTTTCGAAACAAAACCCCAAAAACCTCGAAACGTTTCTTGTGACTATGGCCAGAGCTGAGGGTTGCAATGCTTCCAAGATGACTAGCTTATGAGTACAGATCGGACGACTAGGATTGGGACTAGATGGGCCACAAAAGTGCATGAGTAGTATTGTGCAGTATGGCCCAAAACTTGTCTTCTTTTCTTGAAGGACAAGTGATCCGAGTTGCTTTTGAGCATTTGACTAGTGACCTAGTGATGGCTACAAATTTCTATCTCAGTTGGCGAGATCATTATTTTGGGCAGCCTTATCAACAATTATTTATGTGGCATCATCATTGGGATAAAGATGAAGAAAAAATTATTCTAGTGATATTATCTTCTATTCTATGTCTCAAATCTGACCTCGGTAATGATTATGGAAAGTCTTGATTTTGTAAAAGAATACAAATTTGTGGTAGAAGTCTTTTTATCCTAGATGAGTATTTAGCTAGGCTAAATCATCGTAGTCAGTATGGGCTACAAGGAAACTGAAAAAAAAGGAGGAGAATGGTGGTTGTAAGCTACGGGGTGAAACATACCAATGTCAACACTTAATTCGACAGTTGAAACCTACCAACCCTTGAGGCCCATGCCTCAAGTACAACCCCCAATCACATATGCCATGCATTGGGCCAATCTTATACGTCTAGCTATGCCATCAGGTTTAAAACCCTTGGTGATGCCAATTCCCATGGTGACTGGGCCTATGCCAAATGCACCAGTTGGTCCGACTTTCTTGCAAATGCTCAGAGATGGTACCTAATTGAGTGCATGTATCTTAGTAGGGCAACCCAGATTTCGAAATGCTTCACATAGTTGGTTAAACATTTGCTTGAATTGAACAGGATCAGTAGGCCATTGTTTTAGAAGGGATTAAGTAAACAAATACACAAAGGTTTGATGATCCATTCTTATTTCAAATTTTAGATAATATTGACACCAACCAAGGATTTGATCTACAATCACATTACGTCTTCTTAGTTTTAAGTGAATCTGGATCATCTCACTTGCCTCAATAAGGACCTGCTTGAGGTCTACGGAGGTTGTAAACGTAGACAAAGTTGTTTGGAGTGGTTGCCTTCTTGTCTTGATACCTTTCAATAGATCTGTCAAAGATATAGAGACGTCAAAAAAATTGTCTATATGGGATTGGTAGGCTAGCAAATTTAAATGAAAGACTTGAGATCATAAGTGATGAATAATATGTTCCAATTGAGAACCCCTTGGAACCTTTTTCATATCCAAATAGATGCATGCTGAGCTAATTATATATCCCTAAGGTAGTGAACCTTGGTCTTAAAGTACTCAGACTTTTTGTTATTGATGTACAATTCATTGTTGTTCAACGATGAAAGGACTTATTGTACATCTTGGTCATGTTGCTCCTGTGTAGTTGAGGAAACCAATATGCTACACAGAAATATGAGGAGTCAAGACACAGTGCCCTATGTTTTGTCCAAAATGCAATTATAGGAACATTTGCCTTCATAATCCGAACTTGGTGATACCCACCCTCAAGATCTATCTAAGAAAAAATCATTTAATTGTTCCAAAATGTTTTTGTACAGGGCCTGGAAAACTTGTTCTTCATGGTCAACTTGTTTAGAGCCTTGTAATCGACACAAAGACGTGTCAATCCATCTTTTTGCTTGGTATTAAAGTTGCAAACTTTGAAACACTTGGTTTGTAAATCCTAACCTGGTGGACTCACGGGAGACATATGTAGCTCTATTGGGATTAAGCAGGGCTGCCCACTCTCACCTACACTCTTTGGTCTATACATTGATGAGATTGCAGTATTTCTGGACAGTTTCGGAGGTAGAGGCTGACCATTGGCCCAGACAATAGTGCCCATATTGCTATATGCTGATGACATAGTCTTGATCTCAGATTCAGCCGAGGGTTTTTAGAAACACTTGGATGCAATGGAAGATTTTTTAGGGAGAGACCTTTCAGTCAATTTGGGCAAAACCAAGGTTATGGTCTTCAACACAGCTTATGTGGTCATCTCACGATTATCTTTCTTATACAAAGCGGCCCCAATGAAGATTGTGCATAAGTATGTATATCTTGGAGTCACTTTTACAGTCCCCAAGTTTTGCATGACCATGCCACTGACTGACTAGCGAGGGAGCATGCCTCTCTAGCCGGTCTGGAGAGAGAGTGTTTCCACGCACATTTCCACGAGACCTTTACTAAGTGTTGGCTCTTTGACACTTTACTACAAACAGCAGCTATGTATGGTGCAGCCATCTGGGGCCAGGCCTAGGATGAGTGAAGGAGCATAGAGAGGCTACAGGTGATGATGTTGTCACACATGATCAAGAGTAGGCTATTTGTACCACATGAAATTACCCGTGCAGAGTTCAAGGTAGCCCCATTGGTTATAGATGCCCTCTTTCATGCCCTCTTTCAGACTGTCACTTACATTCGGCATGTATATACTCTTGACAGAGATCACTCTGTAGGGAGTGGGTGAGACGAGCTGAACTACCCTCCTCGTCTACACGGCCACCACTATTACTAGTACATGCATGATATTTGGAGGCAGTTGGAGTGTTTTCATGTACATGGCATGCAAACGGATCATCTCCCCCCATTTCAGTATAGCCTAGATTCCCCCTACCTTGACCTCTCATGACATGAGATCATCCGGTTAGATCTACTCAGACTGACTACACATACATCGGACATGGGTGTTGTGGTCAGAGATTGGTAAGAACTTCTTGAGACTCTGCGAGGATAGATTCATGGAGATCCCCGGATACAGACAAATACATGTCACATGCTATGCATGCATATGGCAATTGGCCAGCTCAAGGTATCCTCCCACCGCCTCAGAATAGAGATTGGCAGAGCCAAGCATGTCCCACAAGAGAAAATGATGCACGAGAGGATGAGGCCCATTATATGTTTAGCTATCCAGCTTACCGCTAGATACGGGGGAGGTTCCACTTCCTTTTCCGAGAAGGATTGATCAGAGATGCATGGGCCTGTGCCCCAACTTCAGAGCCCACCACCTGTACCTGCGCTCCGGTTCCGCACCTCAAAGGAGTTCTTAGCGAGAGAGCCCAATCCATTCTACTAGAGCATCAGGACCCTCCACTACCCAGGTACAGATCTGGGAGGTTCTCCGCCGACATGACATGCTCCCATCACAGAGGCCGGACCCTCTTTCTGCCGTGAGATTGGTATTGGGTGAGGAGGGATCATAGGATAATCATCTTTTGTCTGGACTTATATTTTCCATTTTCCTTTTCGGTTCTTCCATGGCTCAGTTTATCTCTGGTACCATGGTATTACTGATGGTCCCATAAACCCTTGGGCTCTTCCATAGACGTTAATATCACTTTCTTTCTTTCTTTCTTTCTATCTCCATCGATTGGCTGAGGCGGTATAAACATTTGTTTGAAGGCTCCAAGCTTGATAGAAGATCAGTATGATGATCCTCTAGACAAGAGGATGGGAGTTAGGGCTGAGGTTGTCTCTAAGGAACAGCTTGTGGAATCTAGAAAACAGAGCTTTGTATTCTTCAGAGGTACTTGCTTGGGTGTTAGCCTCTTGGATGTAAATCATAGCACACTGATCCCCCCTTTTGACTTCTTGCTTGGCTTGGATGTTCGAAATTAAAGGATTTACTCACTTCCTTCTTAAAGGAGGACATTTTCTCTGTAATGGAAAACATGTGTTTGGCCCAATTTGGGGTGGATTTGAATTTGTGGAACTACTTCATGCCTAGTATCACGTTTGCACCCATCAGTGGAGTGGCCATGAAGGTGTGCACAAACTCTCTGTCCAGGATTACAAACTTGGCATTGCGGGCATACTCGACCCCAATAGTGATCACTTATCCCTATGCCAAACCCCTATACCTGCATCTCTATTGGTGTCAACTCAAAGTTTGCACGCTGTGTAGCATGCCCTGTGATGACGTCTTCCGTGTTGCCAACAGTATAACAACACACGTCCTCCCCACATGTGCTCACTTGGCTCATACTTGTGAGGGGCATTGGCTTGTTCTATGATGACGTCTTTTGTGCTGCCATTGTCGAACATTATAAATAATATCATGCTTTCCTTAAGAACATGGCCCACCTCATCTTGTTCAAAGCTGAGTTAAAATTAAAACTTTATGTAGTGGTGCGTTCTACACTCCTTTTGAAGGCGGTGACAGACACTTCTGCAAGGCCTGTCTGGGGCATGTTGCCTGGGTGGTTAACCTAGCTGTGGACCATTGTGAAGTGCCCCTTATGTTCCATGTGTTTTTTTTTGTCTTTAATCCTTCAAATGTTCTTCTCAGTTATAAAGAAACAATCATTGCATCATTTACACGTAAATGCTGGCCTAGGCATGCTCGTGTGGGTGTGGGTGCACATGTGTTCACATACACAATGAGGGATTCTTTAGACTATACTTCGTGGTTAGGAAAGTGTTTTGAATCGGGTGGAGCTATTCTCAAACCCACAAGAATTTTAGCTGGTATAGTTAACATTCTATTTTGCATGTAATGCAGAACAATTGTGTGAGCACTGAGACGTCCCATTACTCGGGAGTTTTCAATGCAACGATCCATTTAGTTGTCGGAGGTGCGGGTGCAAGTTTATCTCCATACACTGAAATAAAAACTAGCTGGAGTATTTTTAAGGACCTGGACCACGGGTTTGCCAAATTGACTGCTTTCAACCGATCGACTTTGCGGTTCGAGTATAAAAGGAGCAGCAATGGTGAAGTCTATGATTCATTTTGGATCAGAAGACAATATATTGATGTGCTGGGTTGTGATAGCATAAACAACTGCCCACCATTCACTTTAGCTTCCAAGTGATCACCTTACATTCGTATGTATCATGAGAGCTTTGGAATATGCATTATGTGAGAGATTGATTGAATCCTATTAAAATGTAATTATGTGTAGTGGAGTATGTGTATTGGAGATGATCTATTCATCACATGGAGTAAAGAAGTGCATCTGCACACACACACACACACACACACACACACACACACTCTCTCTCTCTCTCTCTCTCTCTCTCTCACACACACACACACACACACACACACTTATAGATGTATTCTTAGCTTTGGACTTGACGACCATTATGAACGACAAGTAGCCCCATATGAGAAGCATAAGTAGAAACAAAACCAATTATCAGCAACCACCAAAACCCACCATGAGTTCGTGCCAAACCTTGAATAAATGTGTCACTATCATGGTAGAATCCATTGTGTAGGCAAGCCATGCTCCTATGGTTTCAATAGCAATCTTGTAACTAAGGCCATTAGTAGCAAATTGCAATGCTATTTCTCTTGTAAACTAATCAGATCACCAGACCGAATAGGATCGGGAAGGTTTTGATGTTATATTTAGATTGTTTTTGTCGAGAAACTACAGGTAAGGCACAGCCTTGTGGTGAACGGCTTAGGTAAAGGTAAAGGTAAGCTGGACGTGCCCTACCACGAGCACTAGACCTACTTGGAGCCTCAACATCCCTTCCATTTAGGTGGTTGTGCATCCACCACACTCATGCATTACAGAGTTTTGAGACCCACACGTTTGACAAACAGCTTAATGTGTCCCCTTTCATATAAACACACGTGTTTCAACCTTACTAAAAGTTACATTTTTGCAAGGTTTCGTATCACAAACCAGGTAGAAATAGTGCATGTCCATCAAATGTAACCTCAATGTGACAAAGAGACGAGTACTACATTGATGAGCATTTACGATGATTACACCCCCTTTACCATTGTCGTTTTTAGCTCAGGTTGAAGTCAGGCGACAATAGGCAGAAACAAGAATTAATATGTGACCATTTGCTTTGCCATTTAAGAAGTGCTCCATGTTGATAATTGTTTAAAAGAGTGTCCACATTAAGAAGATGTAAAATATCTTCTTGGTGGTTGTTTATGAGACTTGCTAATAGCTTAGAGTTTGAATTTGCAGTGATAGCATCTTAGTCTAAGCTCCCAACATCTCGTGTTTAAGACTTGGTGTCATTTTGTTCCTTTGTTATTTCGATTTGCTACATGCAAATGCATATACTTTGCTCTCTATGGATTGCAAAAGATATTTTTTCAGTCTTAAATTCAAAGGAAAATGGTGTAAGACATTCCTCAAAACCTTGAGTCTTTTCCATCGTTTCATTTTTGTAAGGAGGTTCTCTACACTTTAGACAAGACGTGGTTCCTTAATTGTATGTCTTGGCTCAGCACTTGTTTCATGTAAAGTATTATTATGAGCAATGCTTTTGTATGAAGTACGCTATAAGAAAGGAGTAAAATTAGGTAGCGCACATAATCAATAACACATATTTACTATTATCTTTAAAATGGCCCAGATAGAGATTAAACATGATTAGTACTTCATTAATAAAATAGGATTAGGGATTAGATGAAAAGATTAGTCATACTTTGCATTATAGTAATGGTTATTTATATATGAGAAACCCCCTTATACAAAGTGTGTGCATATGATGCCACCACAAATGCTACATGTTAAGGCATGATGTGTGCATATGTTGCCATTGCACATGTCACATGCCAAGGCATGATCCAAAGTGTCCTCTATAGTCATCATTGCTTACATAAGATCCTTCGAAGGGGTAGTTCCCACACAAAAATGAACATGCCTACACTCTAGTGGTTGTTCACACACACTAGAACCGATTTATTATGCCTACAACACTAAGTTATTAAGTACCAGTTTACATAGCCACCTAGCACTTATTTATTCTCGCATTAATCATTATTAATATTTGATATTTTTGATAGCTCCCCATACTATCATGCGCCTCTCTCCGTGCATGCGCACCTATGCGTCTTCTCATTCTTACCCTTCTGTCCGCCATTCCCTTCACCCCCTCCTCCTCTGTGGCTACCATTCATCTTGCTCCCCTCCTCTCTACACACTTCCACCTCTTGCCACCATCCCCTTCTTTGTTGCGCACTTGCCTTCATCACGCCTTGCCCATCTCCATCATTTTGCCCCCCATCTAGCCCTTCCTTCATTGCCTTGCTCCTACCCCACTGTCCTCCCCATTGCTACTCGTCATCTCTAATGCCCACTATTGCTTCTGTCGTTGCCATCTCCTATCCTTCTTGCCCTCCCCTCTGCCTTCCTTCTCTTCGCTTCCCTTCCTCCGCCGTGCTCAAGTACAGAATATTCTTTAACAGGTTTGAAGTAGGTCTTCCGCTCTGATTAGCATCATGACTAATCAACCCCCTCTGGTCGAGCGAGCCATCCATTTTTCACAAGACGAGCTTGAGTTCCTCTTCTCTAAAATTGAGAAAGACTCCAAGACGACACTCATTGGAAAATTATTTGGCTCTCATGCTTGGTTACTAGTAGTGTTGCCTTCCGACTTTGCACTCTACTTCAAAGATGTGAGGATACTTGGAAGAGGATTCTTCTGAGTAGACTTTGATGCAGAGGAGGTAGCCTTAGAAGTGCTCAACCTTCCCTTTGGGCCCAAGGAAGATTTTTTTCCTATCGTACACTAGCTACCGTACATTAGATACTTTGACCTTGTCAAAAAAGATCGGAATTGTTACCCTCACACTCAGATTCCCAAGTCTTCCTCATGCTTATTGGACATTGTTGGAGGCCATTAAAGCAGCCTTTGGATTGGTCCTACATGTGCCCACCATCCCACTTCTGCTGCCCAAGTAGTCAACCAATAAGAAATGAATTAATAAATTGACTCACTGGATTTTTTTTTGATAATTGAGGAATCGAATCCGATTTGTAATGGGACAATAATTATTGATATTAATAATAGTGAGAAATCTGGGAAAGGATTTCCATTGAAAATGAAAGAGAATCTATCAGTTACTAGGATATTTGGAAAGAAACTAGGGTTGCCAACAAGTAGCAAATACTTTGACCTCAATAACTTCGAAGATATTTTAAATTATTTCTAGGTATACCTAGAGAAGTAACTAATAGAAGTGAAAATACTACTTTTTTAAATAGTCATTGCGTTAGTTGATGTTGTTCCTAGGGTCATGGTGTTGGCTCGTGACATTGAGCCCTTTGAGGATTTTGTGTTGCTTTCGGGACCTAATGGCTCCTTGAAGCAATATATGAAGATGTCAGGCAGACATGACCAGTGCCCCAGGTAGGCCGCTTTGCATGGTATTGCCTTAGGGCTAGGGATCATAGGAGGTGGTGCAAACGTGCTACCCAAGCCACAGCCTATTGCTCCACCACCTCGGCCAACCATTCGCTAGGAGTGGTGGGTCAACTCTCTCGATCGCCCTCTAGGTGGGAACACTGGGGCACAAGATGAGGCTCTTCCCAAAGACAATGTACATAGTGATGATGTATTGGGTCGGAGTGTTGAGCTTGCAGAGTCATCCTCACAGAAGGATGTTGCATCAGGGCAGAATGACTATGTTGAGTCCTCCTTGCTTGGAATGGACAATATGCATGATGCACTTGGTATGGATACACATGACATGTTGTCATCTTATGAGGCCTTGTAGGATGTGCGGCAGGATTTAGGTCACGGTGTTTTGCATCAGGGCAGAATGACTATGTTGAGTCCTCCTTGCTTGGAATGGACAATATGCTTGATGCACTTGGTATGGATACACATGACATGTTGCCATCTTATGAGGCCTTGTAGGATGTGCGGCAGGATTTAGGTCACGGTGTTTTGCAAGGCACCCATGCATTGTGCAGGTATGCAGAGACTGTGCAAAGTCCAAGAAAGAGTGTACATGTTGACATTGGACTTTGAATCCAAGGTTATCCCCCTCTAATAGTACCAGAGGTGGGTTCAAACTAAGGCCAAGCATTTGCTTAGGTTCCAAATCAAAACCCTCTCTTTACCATGAGGAGTATGTGCAGGGTCTTCGAAGGCTTCCCATGTGCAATAGGAAGTACCTTGTTAAGAATCAGCTCCACCCTGCCATTATAGGTGGACCTATGTGGATGTGTGGCTTCTACAAGAGCACAAATTGGATATATTCTAGTGTGGTAAAATTGGTAAGATCCTCTCTGGACACATTTTTTGGTTTGATGCACAAGCATGCATCTTAGTGTTAGCATAACTTTTGCCTCATGTTATTGGCCATGGTGTTATCATACTTGCTAGGGTACAATGGATTATGGTTATGCAGGAGGGACTAAAGCTAGGTATCTTGAATATCTATGCGCCTAATGTATGGGGAGAGAGGGTGACCCTCTAGGGCACCATCATAGATCTAGTACACCTGGTTGATCATTGGATTGTTGAAGGAGACTTCAAAATGATTGAGGAGCCATTGGACAAAAAGGGTGGCCGTGAGGGTAGAACACACCCCTTGGAGAGAGACTCATGGGAGACATTTATGCTTTCCTTTTGTGGTAGGGATCGTTGGACAGAGGATTTTATGTAAATGATTAGGGCCTGGATAGAGGAGGCTCTATTTCCATCTTGCTAGGTACTACCAAATCAGATCATTGCCTAGTTGTTTTGTGCATCACGGAACTTGGGAGGAAAAACCATCCCAGAGACTCTCTGTCCATCAGGATGTAGAGACCTCCTTGGAGGTTAGAGAGATTTGGAAGCTTTGTGATCATTTTGACCCCCTGAGAGGATTGTTTTGGCCTCGGAGAGGACTACCTAGCACCATCATTCTGTTGTCTTGGTGGCCAAGAAAGAAGAGGCTCTAGACAAGGAGCAAACTATCAGATGTAGGCTGGTTGCACTTCAGAGGGAACATGACGCTAAGTTTGCATTTCATGCTAATCAGGCATTTTGGACACAGATGGGTGGTAGATACAATGAACCGTTTTTCTCAGCACATGGACCTATGGTCAATAGGGACAATTTGAGTTGCTTACAGGATTCTTAGTAGGGAGAATTTCATACCGATCCAAATAAGGTGAGGAGTATTACCTCAAAGTTTTATTAGACCTTGCTCTCTACAGACGCCCACTCTTGGGATACAGATATTGGATAACAGATAGTTTAGGAGCGCATGCCTAGGCTTATTATAGATGATATGTATGCCTCTTTGGTGGATGACCCCTTTTCGAAGAATGAGATGAGATGTGATTTGCACGCCCTCTCGAAAGGAAAATGCCTAGGGAATGATGGCCTCTCTCCATCCTTCTTCTTGTAGTTTTGGGATTACATTAGTGATGATGTTACTACTGCTCTTCTGTAGGAGATGTGGTGTATTGGTATGATGCCCCCTTTTATCACGTAGGATCTTATCCACCCTGTCTTGAAAGGTGGCGATAAGACTAATATTAGATAGTGGAGGCCCATTAGATTGCTTGGTTGTGCTTACAAAATCTTAGCAAAGATAGATAGTATGAGACTTCAACTTGTTCTTGATAAAGTTATTCAAGATACACAGAATGGTTTCCTCCAAGGAAAGGGTATTTTGATAACATCTTTTCATTGTGGGAAGCTGTGGAGTGGGCTAAATCTAGCCAACAACCCCGTGCCATTCTTGTGCTAGACTTTGAAAAAGCTTATGAGACAGAGTGGATTGAGACTTCTTGGAAGCCATAATGGCATGGATTCGTTTCTCCTCCTATCTAGGAATGGATCATAGAAGTCTCATGTATGTATAGGGACGCCCATAGCATAGTTTTAGCATGTGGGGGGCATGGTGAGCGCTTTCAGATCTCCTGCTCTGTGAGGCAGGGATGCCCCTTAGCTCCACTACTCTACCTTTTAGTAGTGGAGGCTATGAGTAGGTTTCTCAGAGTTACCCATGGGTCTCGGGCCTCAAGCTGCCTCTTCGCACAGAGGAGGAGTTACTGGACTTTGAGTTAGAAGATGATACTGCTATGTTTTTGGAGGCTTTAGAGGCTTGCCTTTGTGCTTTCTTCATTTCTTTGGAGATATTTTGTTTGGCAGTAGCACACCTCCATTAAACCAATGGGATTTTGGATTAGTGACTCTCTGTAGACAGATTGGGTTTTGGATGTCGGGTTTACTTGGATTGAGACAAGATGCACTACTAGATATCTTAGCTGTCAGGTTGGCATTGACATCTCCCCTGCACAACAATGCGCCCCTGTGCTTATGAGCATTAAAAGAAAATTTAGCATCGGAGTAGCAAGAAGCTTAATTTGGGCTCTAGAGCCTTGGTAGCTAACCAAGTGCTGCTAGTGATTGCTTGGTTTATCACGACGTGCTGGGTGTTTCATAAGTGATGCATTGGTCAGCTTCTTCAGCTTATTCAAAACTTCCTTTGGTCAAGATTAGATGGCACCATACACACCATGGCAATAGTGGCTTGGGATACCATTATTATGCCCAAGCAAGAGGTAGGATTGAACGTTCTTATGAAGCAGATTATGGGGTGCATTGTGATTAGGGGAGGTGATTGGATTTACAACCCACATTTAATCTTGTCGGATGAAGAGCGCTGACCATCTTCTTCGCCCTTGGTGATAAGCCTGGGATTGCATGAGGAGCTTCTTGGTTCATATTCTTGCTTGGTCAATTGTTGAGGAGGCTTTTAGGCAACCCATGTGTGGAATGACTTGGCCTTGGATGAATTTGGTAGACCTCTTGGAGTAGCCACACATATCCAATGGGCTGCTTGGGGGGCGACTCTTCTCCCCTCAGTGTTGGATTGGAAAAGGCTCATGAGTCTCATGGAGGATGAAAGAATGCTTCGTAACCAAGCAATTGAGAGGCACTAGTCAGAGGATTATGGAGGTGAATGCAGCCATACCTAACCCACTGGATCATAGGGAACTTTGTGGAAGGGCCTCACACTTATGGTTTGGGGTATTCTCAGGAACAAGGGTCCCCACTTTGGGTGAGGATGTATCGGATAGATGGCTCTTGGAGACAAGTCTTAAGGAGGATATCATTGAGGATCTGGTGGTCTGGCTGGATAAGAGTGGTGATGGGCAGGGTAGGATATCATTAAGGGTCTGGTGGTCTTCTGCTCCATCCAGGAGAGATGGCTCTTGGAGAGAAGTCTTGAGCAGGATATCATTGAGGGTTTGGTGGTCTAGCTGGTGAGAGTGGTGGTGGGCAGGGCAGGAATGCACATCTATATTGATCCATTTCCAGGGATGATTACAGACTCTTGGAGCCTCTGGTTATATGATGAGTGTCCTATCATACTTGCATTGGGATCTCGGGGATGAGTGGGTGTGGAGGGATGCTTTTAATCCCATGAAAAGCATGCCCTTCTTTAGTTACATTGTGTAAAACTCTAGACACTTGGTTCTGGGACAAATCTAGAGAGTCCCTACTTCTAGACCACATTGGGAGGCTTATGGGATCACCCTTGATATTAAGAGAAATTTTTAGTGGAGGTTGCGGCACTCCTATAAGGAAACAAAGATTTCCTCTTTTATTTGGCTTTCTCTACATGGTGGACTTGCCACCACCAACCAGTTAGAGATTGATCATTGGCACTAGCCTAGCTTGTCCAAGAAGGAGCTTCAGAGATAGTTTACCATTGCTTATGGGAGTGCAAGGCGTCACAGAGGATATGGATTGCAATAGAACACCTTTTTGGAAGGATGAGGAGAGATGCCTACATTTTTTTGGGGTGCTATTATTTGGTTGACACAGTTGGGCCCACAAATCAGGTTTGAAGGGAATGATAGAGATATGATCATGTGAGTTACCCATGGAGTGGGTTGGTGATATCTTCTTTAGGACATGCCACGTACCTCCAACACAGAGGTTGGACACTGCATCAAAGATTATTACTAGCATCATAGCATGGCACATCTCGCATGGCACATCTAGAAGGCTAGAAGCACTGACGCCATGGAGAGGGCACTTTGCCCAATACATTTGTAGGATCTGGTGTGATATTATCCACACACTAATGGCCGCTTGGGCTAGGATTTAGGGATCTCTGAGGGCCACAGAGAGAAAACATGGCCAATTTTTGAGAGAATGGGATCATGAAATTTTTTTTCACTTGCATATGGGGCCTTGCTGGCAACATGAGGCACCCGTTCGGTTGAGATTCCCCCCTTACTTGGTTTGAAATCTCCCTTTTTGTAAAAATTTTCCATACTTAATAGAAGTCTCTTTTCCAAAAAAATAATTTAATATTTCTCCCATAATGATAATGTGGCTAGAAGCCCACTCATCATGGGCCATGTTTGCTACTTCTTTTGGTTGTTGCTTCTTGTCGTTTTGGAGGTAGAGGTAGCAGAGTTTGGCGAATCTTCATTAGCTTTCAACTTGGCAAGTCTCTTTCAACACCCTTCAATGCAGTGCCCGGGAAGTAATGACATTTTCCTTGCTCAAGAGACCATGCGGAGTTCCCTAAAACCAACAAGGAGAAGAGTACCAATTTCATGTTCAAGAGGAAGAGGCACTGTATACCAAAACCAATTCATCAAACCATGATAAGGATAAATCAAAAGAACCTTCAGATGATATTACAAGTTGATATTGAAAGTCAATATTCAACAAAGAATGAGATTGAAAAATCTAGAGAATCTATGACCAAAGGATGCTGCTACACCTCATTTCAAATCTATAGATGATGCAACCTCATCTTATAACGATATAAATTCCATCTTTTTCACCCTTCTAATATAATTTTGACTTGTATCAAGATCTGAAAGCCTACATAGAAGGGTATACTAAGGTTGCACATGAACCTCCAAGGCCTTCACAAGCTTTAAAAACAAGTCTCAGTAAACACAGTAAGAGGACCTATAGCCTACATAGAAGGGTATACTAAGGTTGCACATGAACCTCCAAGGCCTTCACAAGCTTTAAAAACAAGTCTCACTAAACACAGTAAGTAAACCATTTATGGTTGAAATTGATGCCAATGAGTATACTATTGGAGTTGCATTGTTCTAGGATGGCAGGCTAGTTTCTTTTGAAAGTAAAAGTTGACTAATCCTCAAATGAAGTGTCCTACACATGAGAAATATATTTTTTCTGTTATTCATGCTTTGAAAAAGTGGAGACATTATCTTTATGGCTCTATTTTTGTGGTATTTGTGAATAATTCATCTTTGAAATACTTTACAATCCTCTAGAGCTCCAAAGATAAAGGGAAAAAAGACTCATTGGTCTGAGCTTATGTAAGAGTTTGATTTTTAGATTCGTTATTGGGCATCTATCAATAAAGTGGTAGATGCTTTAAGTAGAATCGGCTATGTGAATCAATTTTCATTTGTTGAGATTTAGTTTGACTTATTTGACTCTCTCAAGGGCTTGTATCCTCATGATGGATTCTTTGGTAAGACCTATCTAGGTTAGACGATCCCTATCAATAAAGTGGTAGATGCTTTAAGTAGAATCGGCTATGTGAATCAATTTTCATTTGTTGAGATTTAGTTTGACTTATTTGACTCTCTCAAGGGCTTGTATCCTCATGATGGATTCTTTGGTAAGACCTATCTAGGTTGGACGATCCCTATTTCTATTAGTATGAGGGATTATTCCATTTAGAATGGTTTTCTCTGCCGAAAGAGAAAGGTTTGTGTACATGATGTTGATGGTGCGAGGAGTCGCAACATGTTTAAGTGTCATGACACACTTTATGTTGGGCGTCTGGGTGTGCTGAGGACTGAGCATTTGTTGTTAAGAAGAGATTTCTTCTAGCCAAAGTTAAAGATTGATGTCAAATAATATGTCAAAAAAAGTGAAGGTTGATATCGAACAATATGTTAAAAATGCCAGCAATGCCAAGTCAATAAAGCTGAGTGCTTGAGATGTGGTGGCTTGTTGATGCCATTGAAAATACCTGAAAAGAAAAGGTAGAGTATTTTTATGGATTTTATGGTTGGATTACCACAGACTTTGAAGGGGAATAATTCCATTTGGGTGTTTTTTGTGATCGACTCACCAGATTGGCTATGTTCATCTCCCTACAAAAGAGAAAATCTCAGCTGTACTGGCTTGCTAGTAGATATTGCTAGTGATCGAGATCCAAAGTTCACTAGACATTTCTAGCATGACGTATTCAAGAAATTGGATACCAAGTTAAGTATGAGTTTATTTGGCCATCTTGAGTCTAATGTGGCCAAACAAAATGTGTAAATCAGACCATGAAAGATATGCTACGTGCATGTGTCTCTTTGAGACAGTCTAATTGTTGGGAAGATTATCTTCTATTAATAGATTTTGCTTACAATAGTGCTAAAAATTATGCTACCAAGATAAGCCCTTTTATGATCATGTATGGCTTATAGTCTAGTAGAGACCTGTGGGTGATTGGCTTCGAGAAAGGCAAGTTGGTACTACGGTTGATTTCTTGAAACAATAACAAGATATGCTATAGTTTCCAAGGGAGAGCATAAAAATTACATAGGATAGAAAACAATTTTATGCCAACCAAAAGCAATCACCTAGAGTTCTGAAATGAGGTTAATGAGTTTACTTAAGAATCCCAAAAGACCTTATATGATCTTGAAAAGATTAATGAGGTTGGTAATAGGTTGTATCTCCGAGATGGAATATGTGTGCATCCTATCTTTCATGTTAGTAGATTAAAAGAGGTGTTGGGTGTAGGAGATAACTTAGTTTTCTGAGTAGGAGTTCACGAGACTTGAGGATCTATCTATCTTTATTTCTTATAAACTAGTGGGCATTGTGGATCGTAGGGACTATACCCTAAGGAATTGGATTATTCTCGAGTGGTTGATTAGATGGAGGGATTGTTTTGATGAAGACAACACTTGGGAGAATGTTGCTTCACTTCGACACTAGTATTTAGACTTTGTCTCCCAGTATTCCTCTCATTCGGAGGGGGATAATGTTATGTCCCATGTTGTGTGGACATAGCATGGCAAGTGTAAGAGGTCGATCGGATAGTTCTTATAACAGTGTGAGAACTAGCCAAGTGGCTATAAAGTTAGGATTATGGTTCACTTGTGAGAGCAGTTCTAGTTGTGGAGCTCTACCTTATGATTGGGGCATCCCAAGGGTCCCAACTAGTGGTGATTAGTCCACTGGTGTGGTGTTGAGCAATGCCAACAAGATAGCCATGTGATGGCTGGGGGTTCATGCTATGGGATATACATTTGCTAGGCTTGTGCTCGTGTCTAGCTCGGTGGGTGGCTTTACCACTGCATGTGGTTTGGAGCCTATGGTTAGGTGGTGAGTGCTGGCTAAACCCTTATATTTTTCCTTTATTATTTTGTGATATTATGGTGATATGCAATCATGTTGAGTAATAGACAAGATTCTAGCATTGTAAACAGTGAGAGTTGGCAGTCTTGGGTTAGCACACAAGTAAGTTATGCTAGTGTGTTTTAAAAAGGAACACCTTTTGTAGTCATGAAGCTTTTCTCTAAAATGCACATGTGCATGGACCACTGTGTGCACTCTCCTAGAGCCAAACTTCTAGTCAAACATGGGTCAAAGGCTTGAAAAGAAAAAAATGTGTTTTTAGTCAAAGGCTTCTCGGCCTTGGCTAAGTGAATCCTATAGAGTTTGAAGTGATTCCATTCAGGTGCCTGCTAATGATTGTGAGACAGCTTCAATAAGGCGGCTTGGGCTATCCAACATAGATGGAAGTCTTAGATGAGGTTTTCTCTTATTTCAATGAAGAGCACGAGGTCAGAGAGTGACGCGTCTCCGTCAGTTTCGGCCGTTTTTGGCTAAAAACGGCCAAAACGGCCGTTTACCGTCACGCGTCGCGGGATTTCTATCCGGAGGGACATGGTGCCCGAGGGGTATGGTAGACCGCCCCGAATATAATGCATCTATATGGGGAGGAAGTGCTTGGAGGGGCAAAGCATGGACCCATGGTAGGCACCGAGACGCACTCACGCACCGGGTAGGCACGTTAGGCCTCCCGCGTTGCCGGCGGTGTTCACGGGAGCCGAGTGCCTCCGGGGGATGCCCTCCCTACCTTGACGGAGTCGGGACCGAACGAGCCGACGGGACCGTGGACGGTGGAAAAACGGCCGCCGACGTGGCCAGCGGGCCGGGCCGTGCCGACGGGGCCGCGATGGACCCTAGGCCCTGGACCCTAGGCCGCTTGGGCATGGATTGAAGGCAAGTCCCGGGTGAGGCCTCCTGGAGCCGAGCCGGGCATGAAGGGCACGTGACGGTGAGACCCTCAAGGAAAACGCGCGCAACGCGCTCGACGGGCCGACGGAGCCGTCATGAGCTTCAAAAGGGCCGCGTGCGGCAAAGACGTGGTGTTTCGTGCCGGACGTCCGCTCGTACTGGGCTCGCGTCCGTACGGCCATCACACTTGGTATCAGAGCAGACCAACTTGGGCTGAAGAATGCAAAAACGGCGGGACCGTCAGAAACGGCGGAAACGTTGAAAACGGCGAAACGGTTGAAAAACGGCGAAACGGCAAGTCGGGCCAAAGTGACGGCCACGAGCCGAAAACGGCACAAAACTGCCAACTGAGATTTGAGCTTCAAGACGGCGGAATTTGGCCGCGCTGACCTTTACCGATATTGTGGAGCAGGGTGAAGGCTACAGGATGGCATGCTCGGCCGGACCCATCGGGTTCCCGAGCTGACGGTGCCTGGGGGGGTGGTCCGTCAGTTCCCGTTGGGGGTCAAGACGAAGGAATTTGGGGGTGTTCTATATATGAAAAATGCTCAGTTTTTCGAGGGGATCGCAACCGCGTGGTCCTTTCGAGCAAATTCCTAAGTTGGCCGGCATGTTTTGGGGTCAGTGGACAGTTGGGTTCAAGCCGAGGTGAGGTCACAGGTGCAAAGACCCAACATACGATGTTGGCAAAGAGCTGAACGGAGGCAGCATCAACTGGATCCTTGTGGGGGGCGTCAGCACTTTCAGAAATGGAAGATCAGCGGCCTTGGGGATCTCTAAGAATTACCACTAAAAGCGCTCAAACGAAGCATCTACTTGATCCTCGTGGGGGCCGTCAAGGCTTCGGGATCTTTCAAGAGCTACCACCATCGCCAAAGAGCTTCAAAGAAAGATGAAGAAGACAAGCGGCAAAGGTGCCCGCTGAGGCCATGGCGAGCCTCGTGGGCGAAGGAGCCACCAAACCTCATCAACGAAGAAACGGGCTAGGCAGGAGAAGCCGACGCCCTTCCAGATCATAAAGGATTGCGCCTTGGGTGGAAGCAGCAAAGCTGAAGCCCTGATCTCCATGTGCTGAGAGAAAAACGAGGTCTAGGCCAGAAGGAGCCGAAGCCTCTTCAGATCTCCAGGATTCTTCAGGGGGGAGGCAGCAAGGCTGAACCCGCACTCCTTCCGCAGTGCCAATGCAGGGTGAGACCAGAAGGCGTCAATACCCCTTTCAGGCCATGAAGGGCCATACACTGAACCTTCGCGATCCGCCTGGGGTGAGGGTAAGCCCTATGGAGAGGCACCAAGAGCCCTGGGTTTATTCTTCACCTCTACTTCGACGTTCCGCCCGGGTGAGGGTAAGTCCTAAGAAGAGGCACCAAGAGCCCTGGGCTTCCGGGCACGCGATTGAGGGTAAGTCCCTTCGATGGCACCAAAACACCCGTGACCCATTCACCTCCTTGTGGCCGGGACGCCCGCTGCGGCCAGCGTTCCCGCGTCACCTTCTCCTCCGAAGTACCGAGCCGGGTGAGGGTAAGCCCTAGGAGAGGCACCAAGACCCCGTGGCTCTTTCGTGGCCGTGTAGCCCGCCGTGGTGCACGCGTCACATTCACCTCGACGCTCGCCTGGGTGAGGGTAAGTCCACGCGCGGCGCCAAGAGCCCTGGGCCTCCCGGAAAGTCCAAGGATTCATCGTGCCGAGGGCACACTCGGCCCGAACTGGAGCAATCCGGGGAGGGCCATGCTGAAGGAACGTGCCATATCAGGCCACCAAGGGCTGCAGAGGCACAAGGGCTGTGTGGCTTGGGAAAACAGGTTTGAAGAAGGGGACTACTTGCAAGCTCTGGATGGCAGCCTAAGGACCGTGGTGCCGGGCAGATAGCACTCTGTTTGAAGGAGCGAACGGGTATAGCTGGACTCTCTCCTCGTGGACTCAAGTTGGGCGGCTCACGGGTTGAAGGGCTTTGGAAAGCAAGCTTGATGAAGGGGACTACTTGTGATCGCTCGAGTTCAGGACATGGAACCGTAGTGCCGGGCACATAGCACTCTGGGTGAGGGCGTGATCTTGTAAAACTGGAGTTGGGCAAGTGGACCGGAGTCGTTTGGCTCACCAAGGTCACTCCTGAAGATGGAAACAACTGGGTGTGCAGGTGGCAATGTGCATGCAGTTGGGTGGGTCAAGGTGGCAGCTGGCTCACTGAAATTTGAAGGCGTGTTCTTGGACCAAGTTACCAGAGGATGGAAACAGCTGGGTGTGCAGGTGGCAATGTGCATTCAGTTGGGTGGGTCAAAGTGGCAGCTGGCTCATTGAAGTTCTAAGGCAGCTTGGATGTGGAAAGCACTCAGATCCAGCCATCAAGGGCAAAGTGGGTGCAAAAGAAGAAGAACCGGCCCGAGGCGAAGTTAAAGCAGGTGAAGCTTGGTTCTAGCCGTCCAAGTAGAGCTTGTGGCAATGACGTCAAAGAAGACTGGAACTTCACAGTGCCGAAAGACACATGCAGAGCGTAAAGGCTCAAGGTGATGGTGCAGAGTCAGGAAACGGAGCCGTGTGAAGGTCAGCATGGTGTCATGGGGGCCTGAGCAAGACGAAGTGGAGGGACTTTGCGCCTTAAAGAACAGGAACAAGCAGATGCTGGCTTAAAGGTCAAGACCGCCTGGACAGGTGGAGGGACAGTTTGGCTGGAGCATGGCAAAGCAAGTCTTGGAGTCAAGGCAAGCTAGGGCACTCAAGTCAGGTGAACCGAAGCCGAAGAAGTGCAGAAGTTCGAATGCCAAAGGTTCGCGGTGGTTTTCACTTGGTGTCAAGTGGGGCCAAGGCACTTTGTCACTGAGAATGGATGCACTTATATACTCAAACAGGTTGAAGCTGGGCGTCAAGGTCCAAGGCAACAAAGTGCAGGACTTGAAGTGGCACAAGAAGGGGCAACCAAGCTGGCGTCAGTGAGGTGGGCAACTCTTGTCCATTAAAGATTCGGCACAAAAGAGCGCACGGGGCATCGGAGAGCATCAAGGCTCAAGACAAAGCTCCAACAACAAGGAATGTAAAGTTAGATTTGAAGTAAAGATCTTGCAAACCAAGTTGGCGTCAACTCGGCAAACAAGTCTGGACTCCATTGAAGACTCTTACTTTCCCGGCAAAGCTGCATTGCTGAAGGTAATCTCTCTTACTCAGCTCAGACAGGAGCTCTGGCGAGACCACGCAGCAACCTCGCCATTTTTGTTGGGATCGGGGGAACTCTCGAGCGGGGGCTTGAAGTTCCAACCTTTATATGAAAAAACCAAAAAAATTGTAAAAAGGCAAAAATACAAAAATATGCACAGTTTTTCTTTTGTAAACGGGTTAGACACCTACTCTTGCTCATGGCTATAAAGCAGGGTAAGGACCTCCCGTCCTCATTATATATTAACACGTTGCACAGATGCGTTATACTCAGGTCATGCATCCCACCTTCCGTTTCAAAGTAATTCACGAGGGCGCGAATTCTATAAAGGGGGGGTTGTATGTGACGCGTCTCCGTCAGTTTCGGCCGTTTTTGGCTAAAAACGGCCAAAACGGCCGTTTACCGTCACGCATCGCAAGATTTCTATCCGGAGGGACATGGTGCCCGAGGGGTATGCTAGACCGCCCCGAATATAATGCATCTATATGGGGAGGAAGTGCTTGGAGGGGCAAAGCATGGACCCATGGTAGGCACCGAGACGCACTCACACACCGGGTAGGCACGTTAGGCCTCCCGCGTTGCCGGCGGTGTTCACGGGAGCCGAGTGCCTCCGGGGGATGCCCTCCCTACCTTGACGGAGTCGAGACCGAATGAGCCGACGGGACCGTGGACGGTGGAAAAACGGCCGCCGACGTGGCCGGCGGGCCGGGCCGTGTTGACGGGGCAGCGATGGACCCTAGGCCGGTTGGGCATGGATTGAAGGCAAGTCCCGGGTGAGGCCTCCTGGAGCCGAGCCGGGCATGAAGGGCACGTGACGGTGAGACCCTCAAGGGAAACGCGCGCAACGCGCTCGACGGGCCGGCGGAGCCGTCATGAGCTTCAAGGGCCGCGTGCGGCAAAGACGTGGTGTTTCGTGCCGGACGTCCGCTCGTACTGGGCTCGCGTCCGTACGGCCATCACAGAGAGCATGTGTCAAAACGTAGATGTTGAAGAGCACGAGGTCAGAGAGCATGTGTCAAAACGTAGATGTTGAATCTCATCCCAACTGAGAGCTAACTCGATATCTTTGTACTGCTTGAGTGTGAAAATGTTCCTATTGGATGGGCACATTGATTTAGGCTTCTTCTTCCACCTCAGATGTGCATCCCCATGCGAGGTCCATGATAGGGTACTACGAGCATTCTACTACCCGGTGCGCATCGCTCATGGGTTAGATGCATGGTTAACTAGCTCCACCAAATACCCCCACTTGTTTTGAAGCACAGTGCAACCAAGCCACAAGGCTTCTTGAAGGGCATGTTCCCCCCTTGTTCAAGTACATGCACCAGCGATCATAATATATGGTGTTAATTATCCCCCTAAAAATCTAGGCTTAGTATCCCTCTCGCATCTCACATATAAGGTATTTGATTATTCTCTAGAGACAGGTTTGAAGTATGCCCAAGGATTAGTTCAGCTATGTGTTTTCCTTTCACAACATGCTCTGGTATTTTCCCTTCATTCCCTAAGGTGCTTCTTTGTCGTTGTGGTCCCCTAGCATTAGAAATAAGTTGTGTTCATTTTGTGGACATCTACAATGCCCCAACCAAAATGCAAGCAATTCATTCGATGACTCCGTGGTTACTCCCACTAAGCCTTCTTGAATCTAAGCTTAGTTTAAGTCTCGGATTTACCTTTTGTGCCATGTCGTCCTATTATTGTACCTTCTATCTTGACTTGGTCTCGAGGCCTTTCACCTGATCTTTTTCATCTTCCTCAACAAGAAAGCATCAACAAAAGGGCCTTTCACCTGATCTTTTTCATCTTCCTCAACAAGCAAGCATCAACAAAAGGGCCTTTCCATACATATTATGTCATAAACTAATTTTTATGTTTCCTCCACTAATTGCTTGAATACCACATTTGGTGGGATTTCCCCAAGGTGACACCACCTAAGGTCTACTTCCTTACATGTGTCCTTCGCCTCCTCCATAATCTAATTCATAGCAACATCTCAATCTCGAGTATAGTGATCTTTGCTCTTTGGACAATTGCACGCATGGTGCATTGCCTTCCTATATTGAACATTAAGTTTGGTAATGCCCACTCCCACCACATTAAGTTTGGTAATGCCCACTCCCACCTCATTTGAGACTTGATTGGTGCTGTGGTTGGAGCCACCTTGTAGTCCCAATGATGAGAGACACGATTGGTGCTGTGGTTGGAGCCACCTTGTAGTCTTCTATGAAGGCATTTAGAGGGGTAGCTCCTTGGTGAAGTTATTGGTGCATTAGCCAAAGAACCTTGAGGTTATAAGATTCCTTATCCATATAAGAAATCACTTATGTACACGTAAAGTAAGCTAAGATTGCCCAGATTTAGAAAGGTGTCACAATCTAAGCCCATCTATGAGAATTCATAAATAATGCGAAACGTGGGAACATTAAATTCCATGAATTGACAACATTGTTATAGCATCTCTCCATATATTTTATTTTTTTAATTTCAAAAATTCTATAAAATTTAAGGCATTATAGTTGTATTCTGTGAGAAAGAAGAGATGAGAGAAGAGAAAATGTACTCAAGAACTCATCAATGAACCACTAGCCAACTTGATTAGAAATGAACTACAATGCCTCATATATATAGGAAAGTTCCTCCACCCTTTCCTCCACCCAAAAATGTGTGTAAATAGAAAAAATGGAAATGAATGCTATAAATCCCAAAAATGCCTAGAGGCTAAAGAGTGTGCCACTAGCGTGACACCATCTAGAGATGACACCTATCCAACACCTCCTCTTCAGGTCCAGATGGGAGGACCAACGCCAACGCGCTGAAGAAGATAATCCAAGGTAGGTCGAGGAAGAGGCTTAGTAAACAAATCAGCAACATTATCTTTGGTAGGACAATACTCAAGCTGAATGCGACCTTCAAAAATCCAATCACAAACAAAATGAAAATGAACATCAATGTGTTTGGATCGTCCTCGAATAACTGGATTTTTGGCTAAAGCAATAGCACTCTGTGAATCTGAGTAGATGAGTGTCGGAGTAGATGAACATCCAAGGTGATTCAAAATTTGCTGAAGCCAAAGTGCTTCAAAAGTGGCATCAAGATATGACTTGTACTCTGCTTCGGTCAATGAAGAAGAAGTAATTCGCTGCTTTTGACATTTCCAAGAAACAAGTCTTTTACCAAGCACAAAACAATAGCCTGACATGAAACGCCTAGTATCAATACACCCTGCCCAATCAGAATCTGAGTAACCAATAAGTGTATCTCCACCTGCATAAGAAATGCCATACTCAAGAGTTCCATGAAGATATCGAAGAACCCTCAAAGCTGCCTACCAATGAGATCGACGAGGTTGTGAAGAGAATTGGCTGAGAATACTCATGGCATAGGAGAGATCTGGCCGAGTGTTAACCAAATAAAGTAGAGAACCAATAAGTTGGCGATACTCTGTAGAATCAACCTCAGGAGAATCATCATCTTTGGATAATTTGGAATTAGGATCCATGGGACAAGTGAGTGATGCACAATCATGCATGCCATATTTCTCAAGCAATCTTAAAGTATACTTCTTTTGATGAAGAAAGATGCCAGAAGCAAATTGCCACACTTCTAAACCAAGAAAATAGTGGAGTAGTCCAAGATCAGTCATGGCAAATGATGTTGTGAGTTGAGTTTGAACCCATTTGAGTAGATCCAAATTAGAGCCAGTGAGTGTCAAATCATCCACATAAAGCACAAGAATGCATATATCATCATCCACAATAAGCACATAAAGATTAGGATCTGCATGAGTCCTCTCAAAATGTAAAGAAATGAGAAAACTGTCAATCTTCTGATACCAAGCTCAAGGAGCTTGCTTAAGACCATAAAGAGCTTTCTGTAATAAATACACATCATGTTCATGACCCTGTGCAATAAAACCTTCAGGTTGTTCCACATAAACTTCCTCCTCTAAATCTCCATTCAAGAAGGCAGATTTAACATCCATTTGATATATAGGCCAGGCATAGTAAGAAGCAAGAGCAAAAACAACACGAATAGTAGAATATCTGGCAGTAGGAGCAAAAGTAGATATATAGGCCAGGCATAGTGAGAAGCAAGAGCAAAAACAACACGAATAGTAGAATATTTGGCAATAGGAGCAAAAGTTTCATCAAAGTCTTCACCTTCTTTTTGAGCATAACCTTTAGCAACAAGGCGTGCCTTGTACTTATCAAGAGTACCATCAGAATGAAACTTGACTTTGAAAATCCACTTAACACCATGTGAAGGTCATGGAACTAACTGCCATGTGTTATTAGACTCAATAGAAGAAATCTCTGCTTGCATTGCTTCACACCAATGTGGTAAGGACAGAGCTTCCTTAACCGTTTCAGGCTCAAACACATCACCAATATGAGACATCAAGGCAATATTTACTGAAGGACGTGTACGTAAGACACGTGTAGTAGATTGTTGAGCATCTGAAAGTGATATACCTGAATCCTGAAGTAGAGAGCGAACCCATTTTGGAGGACCAGAAGTCCGTGTAGAATCCAATGAAGTAGTAGGTGTCGCAATCGAAATGGATGAAGGGGATGAAGTAGGAACTGATGGTGTAGATGAGGATGAGACTGTAGGGAATGAGAGAGGCCCAAGCTCAAGAGATGGAAATGGATCTGAGAGAGATGTAGAAGGTGGTAACTCATCAAGACCAAAAACATGCTCATCAAAGATGGCATCACGTGAAAGAACAATATCCTCACGAGAAGGATCCCAAAAACAGAACCCTTTGGAGCGAGAAGCATATCCTGTGAATATCATAGGTTTGGACTTAGCATCAAGAGTCCTCCTCTTAGAAGAAGGCACATGCACATGAGCAACACAACCAAAGACATGAAAATGAGAAACAATAGGCTTGTGGCCTGTGAAAGCCTCCTCTGGAGTTATGCCGTCCACTGCTTTTGTAAGAGAGCGATTGAGAAGATAAACTGAAGTAGCTATAGCCTCACCCCAAAAGGAGGAAGGTAGCTTCGCATGATGTAAGAGGGAGCGGGCCATTTCCTTCACCGTTCTATTCTTTCTTTCAACCACACCATTCTGCTGAGGAGTGTAGGGTATGGTGGTTTGTCATTGTATGCCTTTTGAAGCTAGAAAATCCTCAAATGCTATAAACTCACCTCCATTGTCAGTCCTGAGAAAAGATACCTTTTGACTTGCTTGATTCTCTATTTAGGCAAGCCAAACCTTAAAATGAGAAAGAGCATCAGACTTCTTAGGTAAGAAATAAACCCATGATTTGCGAGAGAAGTCATCCACAAGAAGCATATAATACTTGGATCCACCAAGCGATTGTACTTCCATAGGTCCTGCAAGATCAGCATGAATAAGCTCAAGTATGCGTGTGGCCCTATGAGTAGCCTCCTCTGGAAAAGAAGCCCGATGTTGCTTTCCTTGAGCACAAGAAGAACAAATATGATGGCGAGGTTTCTGAAGCTTTGGTAGACCTGTAACCATGTCATGTGAGACAAGATGTTGCAAAGTAGTAAGAGGAACATGGCCAAAGTGAAAATGCCATAGATCACTATCTTCATTAGAAACAAGTGCTTTAGGAGAAGCAAATAATTGATGAAGATGAGACTCATGTGGTGGCAACTGTGCTGTAAAAGAGCTTATATGATAAAGCCCAGCATTTTGATAGCCATGTGCCACACAAGAAAGTGACTGTCTATCAATGATTTCAATCACTTCATCATCAAAGTAAACCCCAAGACCTTTAGAAGTAGCCTTAGAGATAGAAAATAAGTTGGCAGACATCTTAGGCACATGCAAAACATCATCCATGTAAGATAGCATCTCCAAAAGAAACATCACCGATACCAACACAGGGAGAGACGAAGCATCACCAATGTGTACTGATGAAGAGATAGACTTATAGTTTTCCAATAACGAAGAACTATTCGTCATGTGAGAGGTAGCACCACTGTCGGCAATCCACTCATCCGTAATATGCGTATCAAGATCTTTGATTACCACAAGTGATGTGTCACATGAAGAAGTAGAAGACATAGCAACATATGCAATCTTGGCATTACCGTCTTCCGTCTTGTCTTTGTTTTTGTCGTGAGAAGATGTTGATGTAGAAGAACCCTTAGATTTGGATTCAAGTTCAGCTTTTACCTTCTTGGATGCTGCCTTCTTAGCAAAACAACGATCCTCCGTATGGCCACTACGACCACAGAAAGTGCACTCCTTGGAAGAATCCTTTGATTTGTCCTTGTCGCCTTTGGTTGAAGGAATCTTTAGCATTGGAATTAGAGCCTTTGCGTTGATCATTCCCCTTGCCTTTGCCTTTGCCCTTGCCTTGGCTTACAAAAGCCGAGTCCTTTTTGTTTTGCTTGCGCGAGTAAGGCACTTATCATGAAGAAGACCCATAGTCTTTTCAAAGGAAGGGAAAGAAACTCGAAGAAAGATGTTATCTTTGAACGATTCAAAAGAAGAAGGCAATTTACCAAGTAGCTTGTGGACCGGATTGCTTACCAATGTACCAAACTCTTCAAGTTGCCGCTTGATTCGATTGAATTCTCCAAGCTTCTCCACTATGTTGTCGGATTCGGAGATAGAAAGCTTATCCAAATCTTCTTCCAACTTAGCCATCTTAACCGTTGAAAGTCTTCCATATTGCATTTGTATAGCGTGCCATAATTGTTGAGCCGTACTCCTTGTAGAGAGAAATTGAGACACAACCGATGTAGACATGCCATGCACAAGTAAAGCTTTGGCCCGTGCATCCATATAGGGGTTGCAAAGGCTGGCCTATTGGAAGACCCTTTGCTTCTGCCCCCCATGTTCCCTATGTCCCCCACCAAGACGGAACTGCTGCAGCTCTTCATACCAAGGCATGACCCCATCCGCCTTCTTTGACGATTCGAATGTGATGGCATCGGCCCCACAGGCTTGGAGCTCCTTGCTCAAAGGTTCGTTGTTCCCTTATTTCTTTGTGTTCTTTCTAACCCTAATTGTGGAAACTCCCACTTTGATCACATATCCCCCCATTGGTATCAAACAAGGCCCATCCAAGCACATTGATCTAGTCCGCCCGCCCCTATCTCTGTGTTCTCTAGACCATAGATCCGATTGCTCTATGTATTCGAGAGCAGATTACTTTTTCTATGTACTGTTCTAGCTCCTATCTCTGTGTCCAGTCTTAGCACCCCCTATCTATCGATATCTTCGAGCCCCAAAACATAGATATAGATTGTTCATCCATCTCCCTACCATTCCCCATGGTTACGCCAAAACTGCCCGTCATGTCCCTAGCCTTCCAGTTTCCAGCATCTCAACCAATTAGGTCCTGAATCAGATGACCATTCTACAACAAGGAGGACAAAACTGCTTCCACTAATTAGAGAAACCCAACCTACCTTGCATGTGAACAAATTCATTCTAGCACTAGCCATTTATATTTTATCTTATATTTGTAAAGCCCTTTAGATATAGCCATCTGCTTCAAGCCACTTTGTCAAAGTATGGCCCCCAGAGACACTAGCTTTGCCATGCATTTATGCAATAGTCAACTCTGCTTCAGTTTGGTTCACCTGTAAACCCCCATGAATAAACACTTGCATGTAACACCCCATCCTCATGGTGGGTCTTGTGGTCACCACCATAAATGTGTCCTTTGTGTGTGATGTTTCAGTTCACAAAGTTGTTGATGAGATGGGTTGTTTTTTTTTTCTTTTTTAGCAAATTTGGAATGCAGGCAAGGGCAATCACTTGAGGAACTTTGCATTGATGATGATGATTAGATGTTGGATGAGGTGATATGCAAAGTTGCTCCCCCAGCTACCTTTCATCAGAAGCCTCAACATAACCGGTTGCTCTAACCTTACTGAAGTAAGCATCGAAGCTTTTGGACGACACTCTAGGTCTCTCAATCACCTTGCCATATATCCAGACAATAATGAGAAGTGTCTACATTGCCTAACACATGTCGCAATTGGAATATCTTGATGTGATGGAACCGACGGGAGTGTACTTGGAAAAAGGCATGCTAGCCATACTAGAGAGTTGCACAAACTTGAAGGTTTTGGAGTTTGAATGTTGGCAAAGCAAGAACTTGACGGAACAGCTCATTTTTTAGATTAACATTCCTGATGACGAGGCTAGAGCGGGGGCCCTTGACAAATTCAAGGAAAAATATGCCAAAAAAGCACCAAACCCGGAGGGTGAAGGGACATAAAGTCACTTTTGGAAATTCTTTTTTGATAGCCCATTAAAATGTTCTGTTTTAATAAATAACTTGGGCGAATTCCCCTAATTTTTTTTAATTGAAACCTATTCTAGTAATGGAAGATCTTCCTTAATGGCTTGTCTTATTAACTCGGCTATACTTTACTAAGCAATCGTTTTGTATCGAAGTCCATGTGGCTTGCCTATATATTGGCCTATATATTGGCTATGTCTAGAGATGCCTCTCTATGCTCCTATAAATAAGTCAATTTAGGCACTCTTTGGTTTGGAGCACAGGTATCATTTTTAACATGTCTATGTTCTTGCCAAGCTCTTCAAAATGCCATCGTATTTGCCCACATAGATTGTAACAACATGCATTGTTGAATCAAATGCAAGTCTTTGATAGTAGGCTCTTGTCTGAGTGAGTAGGTTGCTCACTCCACTCCCATCAAAACAAGATTGCAAGCATGAAACTGCCAATTCTTGGCAAAAGTGCATGTTCATGTTCTCACTTTAGAAAGTAATTGCAAGTTTTTGGGCCTTTTTTAAGCAACGTGTTTGTTCAACGGCTTGCATCACGCACAAAATGTGTTCAATGAGTTAATTTACACATAGGATGTGGTTTCAAGACTCTTTCATTGTCTATTTTTTTCATACTTGGTTGCTTTTTGTCTCTGCTTCATTTTTCCATTTATGAGTAGATATTCAAAACTTGTCCCAAGGCAGTATAATTATTATGATTATTGTTTTTTGTTCTATTTTGAGCTAAACGATGAAAAGCATCTCAATCTAGACACTTAGTTGTACATGCTCTTGCAATTGAAATGAATTATTTTTTCATAGCATGACCTAACACACTTCTCGAATGGAAGGACCTAAATGTATATAGAGGTAAGGTATAATAAAATAATTTTCATGTTGCAAGGTATAAAGCTTATTTACAGGGAACACAATAGAGGTTAATTAAAGATTTGTATCTCCAATTACTCTATGTTTATTAATATATCGTACACCTATTGAAAATATGCTAAATATGTGCTCTCAAGATACTTAATCATGAGGTGTATACCATATCAAGGTAAGGTTTCCTAAGGTTTTTCTCATGCAAAACAAATCTCTTCCTTAATAATAGGAAATGTGTCATAGTGGTTAGTTAGAAAAAAAAGATCTAGATGCATGTGAAGGGTCTACATGTGGATGCATGTTTTTTTTTAATTTTATTTGAGAGGCATAGAAGGGGGGAAGGAGGTGTTTTAGGATAGGAAGTGCTTGGTACCCATTATGGTGGATTGTGATTGTGGTGTTTGTATCATCACTCTCATAATACCTTCCCAATTGGTTGACATGTATTTGAATGAATCTGGGTGCTCCCCTCTCCCCCATGGAAGCTTCTTAGAGCAATCCAGCCTAGCTTTAGTGTTTCATCCTAGACGGAGGTGCAGGTGTGAGAACTAAGTGATTCTTGGAAAACTGGGGAAAACTTGTAAGATTCCTCCCTCCAGCTTTTGCAGTGTAAAGGTGTAAGAACCTCCCCTTCTGTTCTTGAAATTATTCCCTTTCTGAAATAAAAGAAAGATCTTGTTTTACCCTGTTTTGGCCTAGAGAGAGAAAATGTCTAGAGAGAGATAATCCAAAATTGAGATATCTTTGGATATAAAAATCCTCCTAGTGTCTAAAATGGATTCCCCTAAAACAAAAGTTCAAAATGAACTTTCCAATGTGCATTAGGAATTAATTGAAAATGTGTATAAGGGACCTTAACCTAAGGGTCTACATTTTTTGAAATTTTTAGATTATGGTCCAATTAAGGTTCCAATGGACCAATTGGATTAATCCAAGTGTTGGGATGAGATAAATCTAAAGAATAAAAGAAAATACCCAAAAATGAGTAAATGCTCACATAAGATGAAGAGTTGACTGAGTACAAGGTTTATTAGTTAAAAATTATGAGATATTACTAAAAAAAAAGAGATATTTTAGAATAATGATGCATTTTTGACACCTTGGTAAGGAGAGGGGGACTCTTGAGGTAGGTGCCTTTTTCACATGTGTGGAAGGGTTTTTAATTCAAAAAAATTGTGATATTTTGTTCACACTGGACACCAGGCCGAGTACATCGGACACCGGGCTGAGTTTACTTCTGGGCCGCATTTACTTTATCTTCCAACGGCGCGTGATCACCGTCGTATCTAGCGAGAACATCCGGCAGCCAAGCTCCGTGGGTGCTCCAAAATCCGGATCCTCTTCTCTTCCCCTAAGAACCTCCGTGGACTTGCATCTGGGGGGTAAGATCTTTCGACATGCTCCTCCCATAGAGCTCTAATTTATGTTGCCATTGTGTCGAAAAGATATGCGAGCGTCTCTACATCCAACATTGTTGCGCTCTTTGAGGGGTCTACATATCCTTTCACTTGGGCCTCCAGAAATTTTATCCGGGTTTGTGCCTCTATAGTTTGTGCTTTCATCATATCCATCATCTGCAGACGCTTAGTAGCAACAGCTTCGGAGGCCTCCTGTCTACCCACCACTTCCGGGACAATTCCTCCACCCTCCATTTGCAGCTGCCTCACCTCAGATTCCAAATTATCATTCCGGCTCTGTAATGTTGAACTTCTTCCTGTAGCCTTTTCATTTGTTCCCTCCCAGCAGTTATCTCCCCTGCCTTAAAAGCAGCGTGCCAGGTATTGTGCACACTGTCGAGTCGCTTGCATATAAAAATTGGTTGGGACAATAATAAGTCAGGAGCTGTTATGGAGAGAGAGAGAGCTCTAGTGAGCTCTAAAGGTCACACACACACACAAACAAACAATAGAACTTCATCTGTTTAGGAAAGGTAGATAGGGCATAGCCAACATATCTAACATTGAGAGAAGCTCTGAAGAGAGAGATATAGAGACAGGGGGGAGAGAGAGAGTACCAAGGGCAGTACACTTACCCTAGCAAGTTAGTCACCTTGGCTATGTAAGGTGAGTCGTAAGGTGTGTGTAGTGTGGAGAAGAAGGTAAATAGAGATTTGCGGAAAAGTATTGAAAGAGTGGATAGGGAAGGAAGGAACCCACATTCTTAGGAGTTACACAGTTACAGCCCCACTATCTTTGGGTGGCATAATTATAGCAATTATTTAAAAACCTACAGCTACTTCTTTAAATACCCACAACACCAAAATTGCAAAATAAACATATATACCAAAATTCCCACTTCAACAAAATTGTAAAAGGACTAAATATACCAACATATATATATAAATTTGTATATATGCATATGTCTCAAAAATCCTAACTTTAAAGCCATGCCTAAAGCATTATCAAGGACATACTTTATTGTCCACCCCTTCTTTCTTTCACCCATTTGTAAGGGTTTGTGTAAGAAGTTGGGTAAAGATGTGCAAGAGCATCTCAAAATTATAATAGAGTCTTGTAATCTTTGGGACAAGCTTCTAGCACGGCGGATGAGCCCATCGACTCAGGAGATCTATATGTATTGAACATGAAGATTGGAACCACCATTAGTACTTGTTGGCAGGGTTATGGCTACATTGGTGAAGAAAAGGAGGAGCCCCTTTGAGAGGAGTTGAAGAATAGAGTAGCCTTAAAAGCACTTAGGTGTAGGAATCCTTATGTACTTATATAGTTATGTCATGTTATCTTTAGGAAACAATATGTAAGGTTGATGTAATAACCTTTTCGAATAAAACCATCTTTCAGTTATAATTGTGATTGTTATTTGCCTTGTCAATTTTACATTATTTATTATTTTTAAGAAATAGTATGTAAGCGCAATGTAATATCTTTTTTGGAAAAGATTATCTTTTACCATAATTGTCTATATTATTAACTTTAACAAATTTACATTATTCATTATTTCTTATGAAACAGTATGCAAGACTAATGTAATATCTTTCCTAGAATGAAATTATCTTGTATGTATAATTGTGTATATTATTTACCTTGTCAATTGTACTAGTGTGCAATGACATGAACTCACATGCAAAGGTATGCAATGCAATGACATACAATCACATGTAAAGGCATGCAATACAATGACCTGCAAAGGCATGCAATGACATATAACACTATGCAAGTGTATGCAATGACATGTAATCACATGCAACTACATGCAACACTATGCAAAGGGACAAGTAGTATCATGCAATGCAATGTAATGACATGCACATGTAATAACATCCACATGCAATGCCATGCCATGCAATGCAATGCAATGTAATGGCACATACATGCATTAACATGCAAAAGTATAATAAAGGCCACGAAATGTCATGCAAATGTAAAACAAATGCGAGTACGTGCAAAGAGTACTGACATGGAGAAATGCTATCCAATTGCATGCAAAGATAAGGTAATAATAGAGAGAGAGAAAGAGATAAGAGAAAGAAAGTAAGATGAGATAAACTAGAGACAGAGGGACAAAGGGAGGGAGAAGGGTTGAAGATGAATGAGAAAGGGAAGGAGAGATTATGCATATGGAGGGTGGGAGAGTGACAGGAAGGGAGAGGGAAAGGAAGAAGAGAGAGAAAGAGAAGAGGGTGGGAGAGGGAGAGAGAGGGAGAGGGAGAGGTAAGAGAGTGGGATAGGGGGAGAGAGAGAGAGAGAGTGGGAGAGAGAGAGAGAGAGAGAGAGAGAGAGAGGGAAGAGGGAGAGACAAGGAGAGAGAGAGGGGAGCAAGTACAGAAGAGACTCAAGAGCAATTAATTATCTTGTCATTGTAAATATTTTGTTACATCTTTTATGTAATGAAATGATACGAATAAGTTTTAATTACAAGTCTGTATTAAGCAAAAATGTTTACAACACTTCAAAATGTTATAAATTTTGCATACAAAATTTCGTTACACTAAATCCAAATTCTTCCTTCTCGTCTTCTTTTGATGATCTCCATGCCGCGTGCTGCACACAATTCTCTGCAGCGGTACTATACTGCACCCAAATTCTCTGCACAGCGGTACTATACTGCACCCAAATTGTCACAGTCAGTGACCTTACTTTGCATACATACACCTAATGGTAACTTTAAGACCTCTTTGCAGTACACATAGTGTTTGCACAACAAATCGCCCTTCCTACAGTTCCAAAAATAGAGCTCTACAGAGAATCAAAACTTACCTACACTGCTTGTGAACGCCTACGAACTGAGAAACGGAGGTTCAGACATGCCCGAAACGCGTTTTCAGCCCGAAAAATTTCATCCAACAGACAGTATAGTTGCCTTGTGGCTCTCCTCTCGGAAGAAAGCTCCTCAATTAGAGTTCATTTGCTAGTGCCTCCCGAAGAGCTCCCAATAAGGGTTTAGTAGCCAACACAAAGGGGGAAGAGTAGATGAAGCTCTTACTCTCGTACCGCTTCCTGTGCTTCTCTTGCTTACCGCTCAGTCCTTAGCATGAACCAGGCTTTGATACCATGAAAAGATGCATAATCAAAACTTACCTGCACTGCTTGTGAATGCCTACGAACTGAGAAACGGAGGTTCAGACACGCCCGAAACGCGTTTTCAGCCCGAAAAATTTCATCCAACAGACAGTATAGTTGCCTTGTAGCTCTCCTCTCAGAAGAAAGCTCCTCAATTAGAGTTCATTTGCTAGTGCCTCCCGAAGAGCTCCCAATAAGGGTTTAGTAGCCAACACAAAGAGGGAAGAGTAGATGAAGCTCTTACCCTCGTACCGCTTCCTGTGCTTCTCTTGCTTACCGCTCAGTCCTTAGCATAAACCAGGCTTTGATACCATGAAAAGATGCATGGGAGAAGAGAGCTTGAGCTCTTGCAAAGCACACATACACTCACACAAACCCTAGAAGAGAACACACAAGGTGAGAGGCTGAAAATTCTTCTTCTTCTTCTTCACACAACAAAAGAGGTCTACAAAGAAAATAAAGTGACTAACACACATAATAGAGTATATACAAGCGGTCCATAATGTGAACATGCTAAGAGGAGTGGGTAGATGTGGTCTAGTCGGTGTAGTCTAGTTGTAGAATCTCTAGCAAAGATATATCGGTGCTAGCTAACCAAACCCGCCAGTGATATAAATGTCGATCGATCATGCAGGTGCCTCATGAGTGTCAGCTCATGTTGAGCTTGACATCTCAACAATAAATAGTACCTCTTTAACTTGAAAGGAAAATCAATACTCCTCTTCCTCTTTTTGTGTTTTGGTTGCTTTTATGGATTTAACATTATATGGTTCAATCATGATAGGTGATCTAGTCATACATTCAATAATCCTAATCATGCTCTCCATTTTTGTAGAGAGAGAATGTGTAGAAATCCTTAAAGGACCCAATCCGAGTCCAAATTTTCCCTAATGTCAATTCGTATATCTTTAGTTCTTTTGGGTTTAGGAGCATATGACTTATTTTTGGATTTTTGTTTCGAAACATTTTCTTCCACCCATTGTCGTGTAGAGTCATTTATTGTAGGATTTTTGGCTTTTTCTTGTACCTTGATCTACAAGCAGGTAAGCACATTCAATGGAGACTGTGGATAACTATTTATTCTACACACTTAAGATATTGAGTGTTGAAATTGTGAGGTGACTTACAAGGGCAGCAACCTATGAACATTTGATCAATGGCACATCATTCACATAATAGGGATTGTAAGTTATCAACAAGAACTACATACATGTGTTGAAGTACTCCAAGTAGGGCAGTTAGCCACTTTGTGCAATCCACGATAGTAGAAGCACTACAATGTTTGTCTAACTACTATCTTAGCAGTTTCTACCCCCTGGGTTGTTTTTGTTTGGGAGAAGAAAACTTGATGTGTGCATGGGTTTCTTTGGATTTGAGGTAATATTTATGTTTTTATTGTACATGAATGGAGGCACTATGATGTATCATAACCCAAAACTTTGCAATGATCGTAGTATAGACATGCTAGATTAGGGTATGGTTGAAGTGGAAGTGTTGGCAATGTCCACAACACATTTTGTCCACAAGTGAAAGAAGTTTCAAAGCATTGTATTCGATTGAGCTTGTCCACTTTTTAGAGTTTATTCCCAAAGCTTTCAAGCAAAGACGATACAGAATCCTACAAACAAACATTTCAGAGATCAATTTCTCTTAGATCTTATCTCCATTGGTTTAGACGACAAGGAATATTTCATTTCACAATTACCCTTGGTCATCTTATCGTTTTAAATGCATTGCTTCTTTGCAACATTAATTAAAAGAATCTAGATTTGAGACTATAATCGAGTTATGAAAAGTGTTTATCTTTAATTCTCTTGGTCCTCACATTATGAGTTTAGGGTTTTCATGCACAAGATGTAATCTATTATAGTTTCGTTGGGTTTTTGCATATCATATAGAGTTCTATTATTGCACTTTACCTAGGGCCTTACCCCAAGAGAATCTATAGATGAAGGCTATCTTCAGAGCTATGAAATTTACCTTAATCACATGTATCAAAGTAATGAACCATTAACTAGCCTTTTCCACTAACATAGATTCAATGCATTTGGTGGGATAATTTGGATGTCCAAAGGCTTTACATAGCTACTCAAAAAATTGCATGAATTTATAAAATCTTTAGATCTAATGAGCTTGGAAATCTCTATGCTCTGCGCACACACACACACACAAACACAGGCTCCGTTTTCATTCAACGGTTGGCGTAGATGGCATCAAATGCCAATCTGGTGGTTGGAGCCAATGTGCTATACCGGCAAACAGACAATTTTGTCCAACAACGTGCTTTGGCTGTGGCCCCTGCCACAGCCAAAGCAATGTAACTTTTTGGCATCCATCTATATAAAGATAGCCAAGTATGAATATAAAATATCAATCTCGTTTTCTACGCACAAGCATTCTTGCCGTGTATTCTCTTACTCAATCTATGACTATGATGCCCGTGTATTCCCTTACTCAATCTTTGTCTCTGATGGTGATTTTAATTTACTCTCAGTATCATGTTTTTCCGTTGATCATTGTATGTGCTGGTAGTTAACAGTCCTTTGACTGTGCAGCTGATTCTAGATTCGTCGAAGCCATAGTCCTCCATCCAAAGCATTTTTTGCTGGAGTGAGTGGATCTTTTCTAGCACTTCCAATGATGACTTGGTCGTAATGCCACATAAGTAACAAAGTGTGCATCGGCATACTATTATGCTTTCTAGCCACCAACTTTACGTTACGTTTGAGGTCAGCTGGCTGATTTTGATTCTCATTGGCCATCGCCTATCAAAAGTACTAATGTGATAAAGCCCCCTAAACATTTTTTGATTAATTAATACGGTCCAAGGAAAAAAAATTTAAAAGGTCTATAAGGTTATTTTTTTAATAAGGTTTAAGGTTAAATGGGTGCTAGGTAGGATTTAGAATGTGTGAAATTTTTGGGACATTGTGCATGCATGGGGAATGGGTGGCAATTAAGGAGGTGCATGGAGCGGTTCGGTTGTAGGTTGCTCTTTTCTTCATGCGTGTTGCATGGTTAGTGGTTAGTGCTGCTCCTTCGTATGCGGGTCGTTCCTCTATTGAATGGGGCGGTTTGTTGGTCGTGGGCGTCTCCTATGTACTTACTCTGCTGTGCCGAGGTGAGATGCAAGTCGCTCCTTTCTTCTTGCGTGTTGCATGGTTAGTGGTTAGTGTTGTTCCTTCGTATGCGGCTCGCTCTTGCGTGTTGCATGGGGCGGCTCAGTTGTGGGCGTCTCTTGTGCACCCCCTCTTTCTGCTGCTGTCTGCTGAGGTGAGATGGGGGTCGCTCCTTTCTTCCAGCGTGTTTGTGGTGGTCTATGCTATGATGGTATGTGGTTGGTTATGGAGTCGTCTGTGGTGGTCTGTGATGGTCTCTGATTAGTTGTTTGCTGGTTTGATTTTATTGTTTAGTTCCTAATTAATGCTTGTTTGGTTTGATTTGATGAGAACCCTACTAATCTTGATTAATGCTTGTTCTTTTTGTAGATTAATCTTAATTGTTCTTTTTGTAACTTCTGTACGTCGGCCTCAAGAGGGCGCGTACGGCTTTGGTATGATTTAAGGCTAAATGGGTGTTAGGTAGGATTTAGCATGTGTGAAAGTTTTGGGGCAATGTGCATGCATGGGGGGCTGGGTGGCAATTAAGGGGGTGCATGGGGTAGCTCGGTCGTGGGTTGCATGGTTAGTGCTGCTTCTTCGTATGTGGCTCGCTCCTGCATATTGCATGGGGCGGCTCGGTTGTGGGCTTCTCCTGTGCACCTCCTCCTTTCTTCCTGCGTGTTGCTCAGAGTGTCCACGTGTATGTGGTGGTCTGTGGTTGATTGCTGTGGTGGTCGCTGATGGTCTCTGATTAGTTATTTTTTAGTTGTTAATTAATGCTTGTTTGGTTCGATTTGATGAGAACCCTACTAATCTTGATTAATGCTTGTTCTTTCTGTAGATTAATCTTAATTGTTCTTTTTGTAATTTCTATATGTCGATCATGTGAGGGCGCGTACGGCTTTGGTACGGTCGTGGGTGGGATGTGATGTTGGCTGGGGCAATAAAAGGGCACATGTGTGGGGGCTCTGGGATTGGGAACTCACTGCTGGGTCGTTAGGTCGTAGGCTCTGTGTTGTGGGCAGGGTTGGGTTGGGTCTGTCCGACTGTCGTAAGCTTTGTGTTGTGGGGTTGGGTTGGGTTGGGTTTGTGTGTTGGGGTGGGTATTTGCCATTGCACCTCGGCATCCTCAAGGGTTTACAGATATCACAAATGTAGGTAAAGATACAACAGGCCCTTCTGCGCATCCACAGGATAAAGGGAAAGTCTTGGAGGCTACTGCATCCCACGGATGCTCGTGACAAAGGCAAGGGTATAGCAGATTCATCAAATCCTCGTATTCTCACATCCCTTGAAGGAAATAAAGTGGTTAGAAATCTACATATGGTGAAAAGTAGGGCAAGGTCTGTAGGTTCTTACCCTAGCATTAACAATACCACCAAATGCAAAAAAGGGCCACTCGTTAGGTGGACCAGGCTGCTTGAGGTTTTTGTGTGACTACAGGTGTTGGGAGTGGTGACATAGATATTACATTCTAGGAACCACTGGAAGACTTTGTCCTGTTTGAATGTAGGAGGATGCTTGAACTTGAAGTGCTCGATATTGAATTTGCATGCACATTGAAGGATGGTAACTCGTAGCAAATATCCAAACTGATGGAGGGAAGCTCTGCAATTCGAACTGCATGTCTGGACTTTGGAGTGCATGCATGCAGAGGATGCATGCAGAGGGTGGTGACGACTGGGCAAACTACCATGGGCCCAAGAAAGCTGGCGTAACTTGTAACTGGCATACAAGTGATGAGGGCCCAAGGAAGGCTTTAAAAAAGGACACGTGGCATGAACGAAGATAAGATTAATTATCAATATTATTAAAAAGCTGCATGTAGTCTCTCAACACTCCATCGCATTCTTTTTGGACATGTAACAAGGAGAAAAACAGTCTCCTTTATATATAGTTATAGATTATAGATGTGGCCTATATAACACATGGCCCATTAGAAACTCAAAATGGCCTGTAGTCGTGGGAACATAGGCTTGATGCCACTTATAAGAAAATTTGTTAAAGGAAAAAGGCGTAAGGTTTTCCTTTTAAAAAATTTAATGATGTTTAACTCTTGGCCCGCAAGAAGCTAAAAATAATTAATGTGCGCAACTTGTAAGAGAATGGCAGGGGCACAATGCAAACTTACAATGGACCACTGGGGCCAATGGGGAGAGAGAGAGAGAGAGAGAGAGAGAGAGAGAGAGAGAGAGAGAGAGAGAGAGAGAGAGAGAGAGAGAGAGAGAGAGAGAGAGAGAGAGAGCAGGTTCTATGGTGGGCCACTCGTGGTGGCACAACTGGCAGAGAGATAGATAGAGTGATTAGGATTGGTTCAACTCACAGAGAGAGAAAGTAGGCCTCAAGACTATGTGACACACCATGTGTCAGCAGGGGCTAAAAAGAGGTGTCGCGATGATCAGCATTGAATCGCTGCTGTTGGATCTAAAGTGAACTAGGGGTGAACTAGGGATAAAGTGAACTAAGGGTGAACTACGATGAACTTTATCCGATAATAAAGTGGACTAAGGATTGCACAAACTTTTAGGAAGATTGCAAGGGAATAATTTGAGAGGAGCTTTTTTAGAGGAGCCTTAAAGTTTGTAACTAACATAGGGTCTTTATAAAAGGTTTGGGACATGCCTATGTTTCACACAATCAAGAGACACTAAGGTATGTACTCGGTCCCATGATAAGTATTATAGTAAACTTAGGGTAAACTAAGAGTGAACTAGTAAACTACATGACTAAACTTCAAAAGAGAACCAAAACCATGCATAAGAAACAACCAAAACATCAAATACTCATAGTAAAAACAAGAATGTCCTTACTGATCGAGTTATTCTTTAATATGTTTCATGATGACAAAAAATACTAGCTTTGCAAATGAGAACATTAATCCAAATTTGGGGATTCCAATTAATCCACCGTCAACAACACATGTAGACATTCAAATTCTCAGTAACAGTAGTAGAAATGGTGCATGTAAAAGAACATATGATACTTACCATCTTCATGTGGACATACAATCTCAGTACCATCCTTTGAAGAAATGAAATAAGAGTTTTTTTTAATGTAATGAGAAAAAAGAGCAAAGGAGGAATAATGGAGAGCGTCGTTTGGACTTATGGACTGATGGCTCAATGTATCCCAAACAAGGATCCATTTACAATGGAGATAAAATTATTTGAAAACATATTAGAGACTTGGAGGAAGGCATTCATTACAGGATGGAGTGATCAACATGTAACTCATTACATGGTAAGAACTTTTAAAACTGCTGCAATCTTAATACTATGAGACCAACTAATACATACATCTGATTTTTTTCTGTTGGCATTGATTGCAGCATATACTATATAATCATACACCATATTTTGCAAAGACATACAGTTCATTGTCAATATGGTCAACTCAAGGCATGGAGAAGTCAATTACATGGCAAGAACATGTTACTTTAAGCATACTAGACATGGTGGAGGCAAGAATCGAGCCAATAGTCTTTTAGAGTTACATCAATGGACTTACAAGAAATTGATTCACAAAGCAAAACAAAAAGACACATTCAAGTCCTCATCATTGACACATGCAATATAATTGATTAATAAAGAAAAGCGACAATGCACTTGGAATCAGTCAACTGTCCTGCGAGAGAGCGCCATCAGTGGCATCGCTCAAGAGTCAAGGTTGGGAGAAGGTGGTCTAGATGAGGTGGGCTTGATCTTCTTCAGTGGTCTTCCTTCTTCATCTTCCTTTTCCTCTTCTTCCTCTTCATCTTCCGGGAGATCTATTTTTGGCATCTGCACTGTTGGAGGCAACAGTTCCGACCGAAGTCAATATTAGATAAAGTGGGAAAAATCCCATTCCCATGAAAAAAGTGGGGGTATGGCAAACTCATCCAAAAGTTTGTCAAAACATATTCATGTGACATATCATTGGAGAGAGCTTGAAAAGTAGAATCTAGATCTACTTTCTCCGACAAATTTGGAGTTTGCATGTTCAAGTTATGGCCAAAATAAAATTTTTAAATACATTCCCATTTTGAGGGATTTTTTCCTTTTTATCTAATATTGACTTACTGGCTTTTTCTTGTCCTTATTAGATAACTTTTTCCATATGGATGCAATGTGTCTCAGTCTGTAATTCCTGCTACAATAGCATGCGCTGTATATAACAGGTAGTAGGGGCATCTTAGTGCTTGGTAACCATACCCCTAACCAAACACCCGCAATGCAAACTGTTTCTTGACAAGCACCACCTTCTCAGCATTTAAAGGCACTTCGTGTCCACCACAAAACCTGGATAATACTTTGAAATGCGAATAAAGAGAATTTTGCATTGTCTTTTGAGAACTCCTTGTGAAATATAATGATTTGCATATTAAAATTGTAATCATCACGACTCATGCCACTGCTTGCTGTTGTCACTTTTAGCAAGTGTCGTAAATTGCACGTACCTTTTAATGATTCAAATGTCTTATATATTGAGCGAGAGCAACATCCTTTCGATGACCTATTGACTTTGAAGTGGAAGCTCTGGATGATCTTGAGCGTCCTGCTCTCTTCAGGAAATCACCATCATATACAAAAACTTGGTACCAATGTTATATGTTTAATTCACACAATCAACAAAGTCCACATAAATCAAATTCTTATAGTTTGAAAAATCTTCGGCTCTATTACCTGTTGATTTTCATCACCCTCAAGCATGGATCTTGTCCACGAAACAAAGGCCTCCAAGATCATGTCTGCTTTATATCGCTTGGTACCGACCCCGCTGTGAGTCATGGGGTCAGTACCACCAAGCGATTCAAAGGCCTCCAGGATCCTGTTTACTTTATATTGCTTGGTACTGACCCCACTATGATAACGTTCATAGTGGGGTCAGTACCAAGTGATTCAAAGGCCTTTGAAATCCTGTCTGCTTTATATCACTTTGGTACCAACCCACTGTGAGTCATGGGGTCAGTACCAAGCGATTCAAAGGCTTCCGAAATCTTGTCTTCTTTTTTTCACTTGGTATCGACCCCAATGTGATAACGTTGGTCATGGGGTCAGTACCAAGCAATATAAAGGCCTCAGGAATCCTGTCTACTGCTTTATATTACTTGTTTGGTACTGACCCCACTGTGAGTCATGGGGTCATGGAGTCAGTACCAAGCGATACAATGTCCTTTGAAATCCTATTTCTATTATATCGCTTGGTATTGACTTTTTTAAATGCGTTTCTCATAACGCTTTGTTTATTTGTTTAGATGGCTCGTACTAACCAAGACAACTGCTCGGAGGCTTGAAAGACCTATCGAGTCACTGTAGGAGCAAGGCAGAACATGGAGATATCAAGCTCATAGGGTAGTTTTGCAAGAGCTTCATCGCATTGAGCGACACATGCAGCCTATGATATCCAGGCTCCCTTTCCAGAGGATTGTGAGGGAAATTTGTGATGAGCAATGGAGTATTGGCATGCGATGGCAATCATCTGCATTATTGTGTCTTCAAGAAATCACTGAGGACTGGATCATCAAGTTTTTTGAAGATGCTTACTTTCTCGCCGCTCATGGCCACAAGTTGACAATAATGCCGAGGGATTTTGATACCCTTAGTTGATTGCAGTACATATACGACCAGATGCTTGTTCTTGTTTCTGTAAGCCATCCTCGAATGTGGCGTATCCTTACTGTCCCCCCCCTCCATCCTCGTACAAGGCCATCTGAGAGCTCCCGTGCTCCTCACGACAGGGACACCTGTTCTTAGAGTAGGTTGGACTTGAACACTTCAGTGATAATGCCCCTCAAGCAGAACCTCACAAACAACTAGAACCGGAGGCTATTGTAGCACAACCACAGCCCTCCGCTGAAGTTGAAATTGTTGCAGAAGAAAAAGATGCAGACATGACAGAGAGGGAATTAAGTCTGATTGAAGCAGACAATATAAGAGAATTGAGAGTTTTGGAGGCTGCTCATTAGGACTTGTTTGGGGTCTTCTTGGGCCCTTTTATTTGGACACTTAGTGAAATGCTTAAAATGCTAATCAAGCTTTTGACCAAGCTAGTGGCCTAGGCCTGAAAATGCATTTTTCCTTTTCTACAAAAAAGAAAATAGGCCAAAAGGTGATCTAATCATTAGATCTTCTGTCCTTGGGAAGGAATATGGACCTAACTGCCTTTTTGTCTTGTAGTGAAGTACCTTTCACAAAGAATGTTTGAAAATTTTTGTCACTTTGTTCCCTCCCTTTTTGGAGGTGCTGTAGATCCCACTCTCTCTCTACACTCTCTCTCTCAAACGAGTTTAGGGTGTTTTACTTGGGTAAGGGCTTCTTTTTCTCTCTCTAGGGGCCATGGCCTGCAGATCTGGACCTCCTACTCCATCATCCTCTCCACCAGCTCTCATGGAAGAGCTCACCATCCCCTCCTGTGAAGGTACAGATCTACACATCCTTGCAAGCTGAAGCTCTCCATCTCCATCACTACCAAGCTCTCCATATCTATCATCCTCTCCACCAGCTCTTATGGAAGAGCTCACCATCCCCTCCTGTGAAGGTACAGATCTACACATCCTTGCAAGCTGAAGCTCTCCATCTCCATCACTAGCAAGCTCTCCATATCTATCTCCTCAAGGCCTCCATTTCCATCTCTGTATCCATCTGCATCTCCTCCACCTCCATCTCCATCACCATCTCCATCTTCATCTCCTCCATCACCATCCACATTTCCATCCTCCACCTCCATCATCTCCATCACCATCCACATTTCCATCTCTGTATCCATCTACATCTCCTCCATCTCCATTTGCTAGGTACAATGGCTCTACAGGACATCACCAACAAGCAATCAAAGTTTCGCTTGCACATGGACTTAGACAAGGAGTATGCCACAATGCGAAGTAATCGAACGAAGGGATGTATTCCTGCTGAGGTGCTACAACTTCAAGGTGCAAAAGCCATTGATCTTTGGACTGATGGAAGCATTTAAGCAAAATCTTTTGAATTTGACATTGGCATGCTACCATCCACCCATTTGTAGCCGCCTAGCAAGTCGGCAATATTGTTGTTTGCTGACTTCCTTGCCATAACTATACTGTATGGTGTTGGAAGTATAGATCGTGTCATTCCTTTGCCTCGTAGACGTGCTGTGATGCAAGTATACAAAGCCATGTATCCCTTATCATCACTGATACCTGCTGTGTCGCACACAGTGAGCATGTCAACGGGACTGACAATCTGCTCGAATTCCTTGAGAAAATACTTTTGAATCCTGTCACGCAACGCACCATTTACTGGATTGGTTATCATATTGATTACTTTCTGCTCTGGAATAATGTGCTCAAGGATAGACTCCTCAGTATTGGAACAACCTAATATTGCTTTAGCACATTCCCTGGACATCACATAGTTCAGAGTCAATGACATAACTATATGAAAAAGGAATGTAATGCTAGTTTTGAAGCTGCGATTACCTTGTTTGATGCACACGTTGCTTGCGAGCCCCCCCATCTTTGGAAAGAAGACTCAGAGGCTTGCGCTTTCGCTGCCTTGCATTATATCCCACGGGGAGGTGAGTGAAATGATCGACACGTCGGCGAAGGTTCCGAGTTGAGTTTCGAAGACGGAGATAGTTCTCTATAACTCGATCCCTGCTTTCCACACCTTCATCAAGCTTCATCTTCTGCTCTGCATCCTCCTTCTCTAGATCCTTGACTCGAGCCAGCATATGTTCCTTTGTGGCCATGAAAGTTGACGCACATTCTTCCTTTTCCGCCTTGCATAATTCTAGAAGCTTCCTGAGGTGATTTTGATTTGAGAGTTCCTCCAAGTACAAAGAATAGAGCCTCTGACAGTACCCTAAGAAACCATTATAACCGTCACCCAAGAAGCGTACGACCTGCATGATATTACGAAAAGGGGGAGGTGCACCAGTCTGTGAATTACCAATGTTTACGTCGAGGTGGAGGCGCTTCAACGAGCTATGATTCAGTTTTATGATATGACATTAGAGGAGACGGATGGAAAGGCTATATTTGTCCTCAAATTGGATGAATGTCAGGTTGTAAAGGGCCAAAGGGTGGAGCGTACAAGTCTGACACTCATGAGCAGGGCATTGAAGCGAAAGAGCTTAGACGGCGAAGATGAAACAGGTGATGCGGAGAATAACTTGCACACAAAGCGACGCAAGCAAGATTACTTTGGAGTGCAGTCTGAAAAGAACATATGGTGGCAGGCGGCATGGACCCTTCCGCACGAGGACCACGACAGTCTGAGGTGGTACTTCACCCGTACAGGTATTCAAGGAGTGATACATAGGCAATCAAATGGTGAAGTCTTGCATGTGCTTGGCACTGGTAACTTTGAAATAGAGTGGCACCTTGGTGGTGATCTCAAGACCCTCAAATGCATGTTGGGAACTAAAAGGGGTGCTAACACTTTGTTTCCATGCATCTTTTGTTGTCATCCAAGGATGCCAAGTGTCGCAGTGGGGAAGGCCAAACAAGCAACCAAGGTGAAAGGTCATAAGCAGGCAAGTGCAAAGGGCTCAAATCAATTACAAAAAGGGAAGGGTATGCACGTCTGGCTCAATGGAATTATGAGCTGCAATCAAAGCAAGGCACCATCTCGCGCAGAGGAGGATGCTACTTGGAACCCTATTCTTTTAATTCCACTATCGCGAGTACATGTGTGTACCTTGCACGCAAGACTTAGAATTCTGGACAAATTGTTGATGCTCCACATCAATTATGCTTGGAACATGGAGCCAGAGTCATGGCAAGAACAGTGCATCCAAGAGCTTGAAGTTGTTTTATCATCCGTGGGCTTCACGCAGGTGCTGTCACCCTCTCTAAGGATCGTAAAAACCCATCAAGTACCCAAGATAACCCTAATAAGATATGTATGGGTGGTGCAAAAGCAAGACACCTGCTCTCAAACTATGGTGAGGCTCAAAGCCATACACATTTTGAATTATGGAAGCAGATTTGTGATGTAACAACCTATCGAGGCAATGAGGCGACACAGGGATTGAAGCGTGCACATGTGTGGGAAGCTTGGATGAGGCTTCTTGAGTGCCCGTATCTTGATGAAGCAGACTACATTCAAGACTTTGATTGACAGATTCACAAAAGAAATGATCGATGCTTGGGGGGAAACTCATATAACACACTACATGCATATTCTCTATGCGCACAGTTCCTTCTTTCTAGATGAATATGGGTATCTTGCACTCTGGAGCAACCAAGGCATGGAACGATCACATTACCAAGCCAAGACGGCCTATTTTAAGAACACGGGTCATGGCGGTGGCAAGGTTCGTAGCAATGCATTTTAAGAAATGTTCAATTGGTTTTACCATGCACTTACTGGGAGAAAGGCCCAAAAGCGAGCCGAAAATTTGTCTTTGAGGCGCAAAATCATGAAGGTGGTAGGTGCAAGGCGAAAGAGAAGGGTGCAATGCGTCAATGGCACGTGAAAGAGCGAGGCAATGGCACAGTGGTCGACTAAGAAATGGCCGCGTGTGGTTACCCACCCAATAATTCTTGTTCGCCACTTTTTGGCGCGTTCATTGTAGATTGACTTTTTTGTAATTTTGGCCCCCTATAAATATCAAAGTGAGTTTTATTGTCATTTTTAAAAGTCTTGACTTGTGAGCTCTCTCTCTCTCTTCCTCTCCCCTTGACTCTCCCTCTCGCGCGCTCTCTCTCTCTCTCTCTTTCTCTCGCTCGTGCACTAATATCTCACGCACATGGAGCCCCCAAATGATCCTCCCTCCAATACGCAGGATGACATTTTCAAAGACCTTGGGCCCTTACCCACCGCACATAGAACTGAAATCCCAAACATTTACCCACAAGCCCAAATGGATCTGGAAGCTAAGTGTGTGAGACTTGAGCGAGAGGCCCAAGAAGCCCAAGAACGCCAAGAAGCGGAGAGATTACAGAAAGAAGTAGAGGACATGGAGGTAGCTGAGAGAGCAAGAAAAGAAGCCGAAGAGACCGTCAGAACACAGGAGGATGAGGCAGCAAAGAAAGCACAGGAGGATGAGGCTGCCAAGAAGGCGAAAGAAGACGAGGCAGTTAGGAAGGCGGAGGTAGATAAGAAGGCTGCAGAAGAAGCTCAGGCCGCCGCAAGCAACAAGAGAAGATTTGCATTCTTTGCTGCGGAGGAGGATTGGCTTAACAGACAAGCTCGCGGATTTGTTGCTGACCTGCGAATGGCCGGATACGAAGATGACACGATTTTGGAAGCGGCTATACAAGGTCTTCGAGCAGAATATACAAAGAGGAGAAATGAAGACACGGTAGAAAGGGAGCACCTGCCGAGTAGTAGGATTCTCAATGCAATGTTAGACAGAGTCTTGGCTCGTGCACTTGGTAAAGGAAAGAGAAAACTCTCAGCTCAGGAAGTAGAAAATAAGAGACAGAAGCTTGAACGAGAAGCCAGGGCAGAAAACGCACGGAGGCTTCGTGAGGAAAAAGAAAGGAAAGATGAAGAGGAGCGAGTTAGGAAGGAGGCAGAGCAGAGAGCAGCTCAGAAGACTCCATCTGCAAAGGCAAAGAAAACTCCAACACCTGCAAAGGCTAAGAAGGGGAAAACCATTCCTAAACGCACAGAACCCCCCTTCCGATAACTTCCAAGAACCAGGTCAAACAGGCTATAGTCGCTCCGTGGCACACAAGGTCCACGGCGCGACCACCGGCCCCCCCGTCGGCCCCGGCACACCCCGCACATCAGATCTACCCTTTTGGAGCCATACGACGCAGGAGGAATCGGCCCGTCGAGTCGGACGGGTGGTGGCAGATGAGCGATCACAAAAATTGATTGAAACATCATGACACGACACGACAACAACATATAAACACATCAAGAAGATAATTAAAACTTAAAATCAGCTCGACAAACATCTTGATGTCATTAATTGTTTGATTTTCACAAAAGGCAAATGAGTACATTGGATCTAGCCAACTCGCTTGATGAGCTTGGTGAAAGCCTCGTGGGTGAGAGTCTTACCGATGGTTTGTCACCAATGCGTTCGGCTATCTCTTTGGCATCAGTGATGCCTTATCCAAGGCTAAGGCCACAAAATCCTAGGAAAGACCCCGCACTTTTATCACCAAAGCTATAGATAGCTTCTTCCCTATTTACAAGAATACATTTATGGGCATTTTGGGCTATAGGGGCTTCAGACAGGATGGCGCTTAGGGCTCTGCACTTCAAAAATTCAGCTTGCGCGTCATTTGAAAAGTCGTTGTGAATCACGCAAAGCATCTCGGCATTGAAGCTCGGGATGTAGTGCCATAGCGCAGCATCTTTCCCCTCCACCTCCTTTCGTGCTCCACCCTTTTGGCTTGCGAACCAGTCCATTTCTCTTGCGGTCTACAAAGTAGATAGAAGAATGAGTTGACTTCAAAAAATTACAAATTAAGAGGGAAGAAATTGGGTGTACTACCTCAGTGGCATCATCATGATCCGCAAGGTCTGCATCACTAATATTGATGCTCCCGAGGCTGACGGAATCCGAAATGGCAAGCGGCTTGTGAGGGGCAAAGCTAGTTTCTGGCACACTCTCGTAGAAATCCTTGCACTGGGATATTTGTACAAGAGTCTTTGCCCCACAAGGGACTCTATTGAGGCATGATTTTCTGGGAGCGCAAGCACCTTTGTGACATTTGCGAAACTGAAGTCAATGCGGATGTCATCATCTTTGGACGGCTATTGTGTGTCTCGCATGCCCGCTTACATAGCAATGACTGAGAGAGTTTCATCTTGGTGCAGCCCGATGACATGGGCGATGTCATCCAAAAATAAGAACTCTACACCTTCTACTATGATGGGGTGTAGAGTTCGCACTTCGAGCTCTAGAACTTCATCCATGACATCGTCCCCTTCGATGTCCCGTTTCACAGCCTCAGCTTACGGCTCTTCCGCCAGAGGCACAAGTGCAAGAGATGCTTCTTGCACTGGGGTGACAATCTCCTCCTTTGGGTCAGCTTCCTTGATCAAGAGATAAGGTGTGGCTTTCTTTGGAGGAGTGGCCTTCCTCTTTCCCTTGCTTTTCTCTGTTCCCTCCAAGATCAGGAGGGCAAGAGTCATGTCCCACCTCAAAAAACTTGTGCCGATGTTGCCCATTCCAATATCTACCAGGTTATCTTCTTCCTCCTCCCTTAGATATGTGCTACTAAGGCCTTTGAGGAATCTTGCAAGCCTGAACCTGAAATTTTTGTCCGCTTTGTAGGTATGCTTGATAAGATCCACAGGCACCCAAGTCCCCTCCTCGTCTTCAAAGTTGACACAATATTCAGCCATTTATGTGTCCATGTAGCTAGTGAACGTCCCAAACACGTCATTATGGAGTTCGGCGGTGCCTTCCATGTCAATAGATGTCTGAAAGATGGGTGCAAGCTTCTCGATCAAGTGACCGAGGTCAGGCTTGTGCAATTGAGATAGGAGAGCTTGGGCGGGGATGGCCATGCTTGAGTAGCGAAGAAGGCGAGGGGACCGCAAAGATGCAAAGAGTGAGGAGATGAACTCAAAGTGGCCAAAAGTGACTTATAAAGAGGTCTTTAAAACTTTTTTTATGTTTAAAATTTCACTTAAAACCTTCAAAAAAATAAAAACACGCGACATAACTTAAAAGTGCACAAAATTGAACGCAAATTGCGAGTAGCCAAAATTGTTTTGAATTAATCTCTCAAAATCTGTTACATAGCTTGCTTGATATGGATACATCTAGGGAAGGGAATGCTTTTACAAAAGTAAGATGCCTCTTTCCTCTTACGTAGAGGTGTGTTATCAATCACAAATGAAAAGTCACCTTTCAGTGCAAACCTAAGGCCTAAGTACTCCCTTAGGTTCGCCATATTCCAATCAGCATTTACTACGATATCCCACACATCAGCTTGCGTGCTAACATGTACATCAAGCTGTTCTGCATCGTTGATGTCCAAATCGAGTGCTTGCCATTCGCCTCCAGTCAGCTTCCAACGTCTGTAAGGAAAGATAATAGAGAGTTGTTGCTTTCCAAGCTGGTACCGAATGACCATCTTCTCCGACACCACCATGCACTTTATCTTGTCACCCTGATGTTGAATAACCTTCAAATCCCACGAAGGTGGCAGAAAGGCACTCATTGCTGTGCCTCCCTTTGCAATCCACATTGTAGGAGTCCGGTGAACATCAGCCTCCTTGAACAAAAACACAAACAAATGTAAAGGCATGAAGAACGTGAGAGTCGCACGATGTGACCCATAGGTGCACTTCATTGCATTGCACACATCAATCTCAATCCAACGTCTGGTTAGTGCAACCAAAGTATTGTCGGGCTTTGGCCAATCATGGTCCGTGAGACTTGGTGTAGGGAGCCTCCGTAGAGTCCCAGAACCATCTCTTGATGTGGGTACAATATACTCTGCATGAAAGAAGAAAACTGAGCGCTCTAAAAGCTCTGATGCCGAACAACCAGTATATAGTAGCTTGCCGATTTCAAAGTGGTGCGCCTCAAAGGTTCCAGAGAAAGGGCCTCTAAAGGCTCCGATTCCACAAATGTCGACGGAAAGATGTCTGCACAGAACATTACAAGAACACACTTGAAAAAATCAAGCTTCCGTAATATGAAATGATATTAACATGTCTCAGTGCAGCCCATAAAACAAGAAGCACAAATGAAACTTACAATTTGCAGGAAAGCGTTTGTGATTGGCATTGTCAACACGGAGTTGCGATGCCTTGTAGACGTGTTGGATCATCACCTGCTTGCTTCCGTTCAGCCCCCTGCTTGAGATCCACTATGCAACCCTTCCAATGGTGTGACTTTAACCCTATGTATCTGCGAGAGACTTTGTGCGCTCCCCTTGTGCTTGCACGCATCGTCACCCACATTCCTTTTGCAAAGGTGCTTGTAACCCACAAGCTAGTGTCGTCTTGTTCGTTGCTGCTGCTAAAGGACTCCACCCTTGAACGAGGTCGGCGACTCATTGTGCTTGGCTAACTGATTAAGCTAAATGCTATGAAGTTGTAGGTGTGTAAGAAGATCTCAGCAACCTAATGCTAGCAGAGCATATAAGCTGGCAAGAGGAGTCAAGAATGTGTATAAGCTAGCAAGAGGAGAGTGAAGAATGTGTGCAAGCAAGAGAGGATGGACTTGATGGGGGAAAAAAGTGGACTATTTTTCAAGCTTTCCATAGCCAAGAAGGCACAGAAAGATAGATCTAACTTTAGGAGGGAAGGGGAAGGCTGAATGGGGAGGGAGGAGGCCAAAAAATGACTCTTTTAGTCAGAGAGAGACTCAAAACCGAATTGCTAGTTTTAGAGAGAGGAAGAGGGAGTGGGGAGAGGGAAAAGTAGCTTTAAATGAGGGATAATGATGGGGGGCATTTTTGGCCCTAGCCCACTTTTTGAGGTGGGGTCATTTATACCAGTTTGAGCTGTCTTTATTAAAAAAGGTGGAAAATTTGATTTTATTGAAAGATTTTGCATTTTTCAATCCAATTTCTTAAAAGAAAATGGTATGACTCAAGTTTGACCCCTACATATTAGGGGCAAGGAAACCCAACATTTTTCTCCACATGGCCTTCTCCCATTGCACCACTCCTTAATGACTGTCATTAGGCTTGGGGCAAATTAAAGGGCCCAAGAAGACCCCAAACAAGTCCTAATGGCATGTCGGTTAGAGCGGTTTTTTTGCCTCGGGGGCCAAAGAGTTGTCAGGCGTCTAGATGCATACGATTTAAATGTTTTGAAGAATGACGCATTCGAAATCACAGATAACATTGTCAATATTTTACTATGGTATGTATAGTATATATAATGCATGATGTATATAATATGATGCGTGACTGAGCTGTAAGTACCAATGGACTAATTCTTTGTTCTTTTCATTGTTGCCTTTAGGTATTGTATATTACTACTACCAGAAGAGGTCCAAAATTGTACATATACTGTGGATCCTCTGATTTCTGCGGCTTTACAAAATGAAAGCTCAACATTTTTGAACCTTATGTCTTGGTTTGTACCAGTGAACCTCGACTTGGAAAGACTTGTTTTCACGGCTTACCATGAAGAGTGAGTCTCATGTTAAGTTTAAATTTGACATCAAATATTTGGTAATCTATATGTGTTTTCTTTAATAACACCTATGTCCTCTATTTTTTTCAGCCGACATTGGAGTTTGTTGTTATACGATATTGAGCAAAACACATGTTATTTTGCTAACTCTATTCAGCAATATCATGGCCGCGTTAGAGAGTAAGTCCCTATTGACATTTCCCTCTTCCACAAGCATGCATATTTATTTAAGCAGGATAAACTGATGCGGGTTTTTGGACCTCTCAGATGTGCTCAAAAGTTTTTATATGCATTGGAACATCTCCTAATGGAGCCGAACCTTGTACAACGCATGACATATCGTAGGATAAGGGTGCCAGTATGATATCAGCTATGGATGGAGGGACGGCCCTAAACGCCTATCTTTTAATAAAGAAATATTTTGATATTCCTGATGTAAGTGATGGTTGTAACGTAGACTTGCATAATCAAACGTAGCTATAATGTCCCTAACGAAGCTTTTCTCTGTGTACAGGAAATAAGTCTGAGCAAATATGCTCCCTTACATGTAAAACAATTCAAGACAAAATCTGTACAAAGAATTATTTTGGTTGTCCATGATCGTGCAGAAGAAGAGATTAGGAGGGCGGACGAATTTGCAAGGGAAGCTGCAGAGAGAATACGTCAGCAAGACGAGGAGCGGCAAAGACAAGTCGAAGAACATGTGGTTGCCTTGAATGAGTATGACAGGCTACTGCAAGCGGAGGTGGATGAGTGGGTGGACCCCAGGAGGCAGGTTGAGAGGGAAAGAGAAGAAACACTATGGGAAGAAATGGAAAGGCTACAAGAGGAGCAAAATCGACGGCCCCCTCAGTGTCCCAAGCGTAGTCGACCTATCAATCAACACGACATCGCTCCCGTGCCCCTGACTCTTCTGATCGGCGTCACCATCATTAGACTTATATTTACATTTGTAACATTAACATTAATTTTGTAAGAGACCTAACATTGTTTTGCAAGAAAAAAATCTTTTATATATACAATTGTTTTTGGAGCTACAATGTCTCAATACTGTCATCATTCAACGATTAATCAAGTGAATAGTATGAGAGACAGATTCTTTGCAGAAAGTCATTTTCTCTTTTCACCTTGGCACCTGTAAAAAAGGGGCTTTGTTAGTGTTGTATTACATAATGTTATGCACAACATACTAAATGGTGAATGTAAATATAAATGGTTTACCTTTTTAGTATCCATTGTAAATGTATAATCTTTTGGCAATTGTTCAATCTCCTCGTATGGAAGGTCTTCTCTAATTTGAGAAAGAAATGTTTTAGATAGTGTGTTTAGCATTGTAAGCAATTTTTCTTCCAAATATATCTCCATTACTAGAGGCGTATTCTCGGGATCCGACTCCAAATCTTGATCTAATGGAACAAGGTTTCTATTAACATAATGATATCTGGTGTAGTGAAAAGTTGCAATGAAGTTTTGAGAGCCAATAATGTACTTGCAAACTATTGACTTCTTCTCCAAAACAGAAATGATGCCTTCTGTCTTTCTCCTATCCCAACCATTGTCCAAAAATTCAAGTGCCTTACTTGACTTGCAAATAAACATTGTTGAAGTATTTCTTATTTCTTCATCAAAGAAGAAGTCAACAAACACTTTGATAGGCATAAAAATAGTAAGCTTGACATTCTTTGTTGCAACATATGCCTAAGAGACTTCTATATGTCGTGATACAACCTGATCCTATAACTTTCACTAGTTTGTGAAGTTGGCAATGGCCAATCTTTGCTTCCAAATAATGGGAGGGGTAATGGAGTCAAATGACCCCATCCAAAAGACGTGTTTGGCTCTAAGTACTGCATATCATAGAAAAATATGCCGTGGTCTGTAAGATCTCTATGAGTTCTTTCTTTGTAAATTTGTTCTTCTACATATGCATGGAAAGCGTCAAAAATCTCACTTATACTCTTCACTGGTTTCCAGTCTATCCTATTGGATGGATAAATATCTGCATAAAACCAAATGATTAGACATTTTTAAAACAACAATTAGACACTTTTAAAACAGTAAGGAGACATGATTGAACGGATGAAAAATTGCATAATAACAACAATCAAACACTTTTAAAACAAAATAAGCTTTGACTAAGATACTACTCACAGTTGGGACAATATCATGGAAGACCAGGAGGAAATTTTTTCACCCTCAATTCTACATGCTGGAAAACATGTTGTATTAGTATCTCTGTCACACGCTTGCTCGATTCACATACCTTGAACTCTTCAACTTGTCCCTTGAATGGCTCCACAAATTCATTAGCATTTCTCCTCTTCCTCTTCCTTCTTTGTAAAAGTACCCAGCTCCCGATCGTAATTGTAGATGGTATCCATGTCCCATCGTCCGTATTATAACTATTGAATACAATAATAGCTGAAATGCTAGTATGAGGCTTTCTATAGGTTGCCATTCTGTGTAGCAAAAGACACATGGAAGAAGAAGACGAGAGCTTAATTTGTAGGACTTAGAAAAAGAAAGAATGACTATGTTGGAGAAGAAGAAGATCAGAGCTATTTTGGGGGGGAACTTAGAGATTCTCTATCATTAACTACCATTCTCTATCATTGACTACCACTATCTTTTAGCATACATGCAAAGATTCGGTAGTATTATTTTATTATTATTTTAAGTTGAGTAAATGTTATTTTAAGATGCATTTTGAGCATAATTTTACTCTATTTACTTGAATTCTTGCTTTAAAATGCCGAATTACAAAAGCCTCCTCCTCATTGGTTGAGCGCCACTCTCTCTCTAGAACTAAAAGGCCTGAAATTGAGTCCACATTTCTCCTAATGACATATCTATACCGCCAAAAAAGTCTTTGACTCTAATGCTATCCTTGTGGAGATGTGGCATTAAATAATCATGCCATAAACTATCAAGGAACCAGACCTTATCAAGCACCTCTTTTGGCAACGTGTTTTCAAGCCACCTACGACGGCCCAAAACAACCAATGGTTATGTAGAGTCTAAAGAACAACCCTAATCTATTAAGCACATAGAAGGATGTGAAATGAAACTCACAGCATGAATAAATTCATGGTCCTTGTCAAGGCCTTTTCCTTCATGATTGCATCAAGCACGATCACATCAACCTCGGAAACCAAATTAGATCTTTGAGATCTAAAGTGTATAGATAATCCACTTTCAAATCTACAACAAGAGAGAAGTTGAAGACATCATTACAATGTAAACAATCACAAGTAGCAATAGCTTAAAGTTAGATGAGATAGAAACTAAGTTACTAACACTTACTTTTCTCATATGATCCCAACATCATTTTCAATGTTTTTAGAAGATTTGAAGTGAATCCCACCGTTAGAGATTATCAATGTGAGTGGTATGGTAACACTCAAGGAAGGAGAGTTAGTAATAGTCACATGAGGTTGAGAGCCAATAGCCCATCGTATCTAAAAGATAAAAAGAACAAAGTTACCAGTAAGATACACCCAATGCCAAAAAAGGTAAGGGTCTCATCAAAGCTTTAAAAAACAAATGAACACCAAATATTATAACACCAAACCTTAGTTATTTTGCACATTTGAGTTGAGAGAGTTGCCTCTTTCTTTTCTAATTCTAGAGCGATTTTGATGGCAGTTTGCTCAGCATACCTTCTTCATTTTTCTTTCTTTGTGGGTGATAGGAAATGACCATGTTCATCTCTTGTACAACGGTTTTTCTACAACATTAGAGAGGTCAACCATTTGAAGAATTTCATGAGCAAGAAAGATTATGTTTGAGAAGAAGGCTATAGCATTTACATACCGGAGCAAGGTGGTTCCAAACGTAGTGAACGATACGTAGAGTACGTTTGGAAAACATGTTGAAAAGATTCCAAATGTAGTGAACGTTGCCCCCGATATATATACTTATAAACTTTTGAAATATGAAGTTTGAAGATTCATCAATGAACATTAAAGCACTTACTAATACTATACAAGCTTCTTTAATTTCAATTTTGCACAACTTACAACTTACAAGTCACAAGTGACAATGGCAAATGCAAATATTAATAATCAAATAAAATAATTAAACAATGAACATAAATGAAAGAGATAGATCATGGATAAATGATAAATTTGAAATCATAAGATTGTATACATATGTCATACATGAATGATGATACTACAGAGAATATGATCTCAATTCTGATTCTTAGAGGCTAGGCACCTGAGCCCCTCAAACTAAGAGGCTGGGCCTAACAAACAAAGCAAAGTCCATCACCACCTACAATATTCTCCACATGAGATTGTCCATCATCTACTCTAGCCCTCTTTCGGCTAGGACCTGCACTTGAACCTGTGGATGGCCCTTCCACCACTGAGCTGACTGTGACATCTGTCCACCCACATATGAACATGCTGGCCCCCCAACAGCTTATGGGCCCATATGCGTAGGTGTATCTAGCTGCTCATCCTCAATGATGATCTACTATCCCTAACCAAGGTGTGATTCGATGAAGATCCGTGGGTTCTCCCATCAAATTTCATCAACCGCCTCATGTGGTGCATTTGCACATGGTCCAATGCCACCTCCCGTACCTTGGCCAACATGATAAATAACACGAGTGGATGTGCTAGTAAATATTCCTCCACAATATTTGCACTTCTACACGCACGTGTTGGAGCGACCGACACCTGGGGTGTTGGGTGTGCCTTGAATGATGGTGTGCCTTGCCCATACTACAGAACTCAGTGCACGAGGCATCTATGGCATATGCACAAAAATCAATCAAGAAAATAGAGAAATGTCAAGACGAGTCAACGACTTGAGAGCTATAAAATATATTTCAAAATTCAAGCACAATACGAATAAAATTTCTGTGTGTGTAGGGGTCCGGGGAGGTGCAGCAGAGAGAGCCTTGTGTGGGAGAGAGAGAGAGAGAGAGAGAGAGAGAGAGAGAGAGAGAGAGAGAGAGAGAGAGAGAGTTGAGCGTGTGCAGGAGGGAGAAAGAGAGAGAGTGGAGTCGTGGACACTTGAGCCTTGACGACCTATGCGACGGAGAGAGAGAGAGAGAGTGAGAGACTGACTTGCAACGATGAGCGAGCACGACCAGCACGACCAGAGAAGTTGCGAAGCCCAACATGACCAACATGACCAACCCACGAGTGCCCACCACCGAACAGAGAGAGAGTCGCACGCACATAAGAAACAGAAGAGAAAAAAACGTGATGTTGACGTGCGTTCGCCGTTCATTTTTTAACCTACATTAATCAAACTCCCATGTTCACTAACGTTTCCAAACGTTAGTGAACGTTTCAATCGTTCCAAACGTGTGGATCATATCCAAACTGCATTTGAATGCAGTTTGGTACAAGGTTGCATTTGGATGCAACCTTGTACCAGAGTGTGGGATTGATTATCAACATTATCTTTACTATTTACCATCACTTCGACTTCTTGTGATTGCTCCCTTTTTATGATTCACTTCTAAACAAAGAGCACAATATGTGGGAAAAAAGTAACTCAAAAATGATAGAGATAAGATAAAATGAAGTTTGTGGAGTTTCACTTACATGTGCATTGTAGCCTTCATCAATCCTTCGTTGAATGTCTCGCATACGCTCTTCTTTTGTGTCCATATATGCATCCAAAGCTCTCATAATCTCCCTTTCAAGAAACACATCACAAGGCCCCTTTGCTTGCTTTTCGACATCCGTCATAGTATCCCACTCCTTGCATTTCTCTTTCTTTTCAAATTTCTTCTTGTTTCTCTCAAACTTATATTCCACATTTGTGAAGCGAGCTCAAGTTTGCTTCTCGTACCTCGATGATCTTGAAGCACTATGCACGAGCAAAATCGGGGGGGCGACCCACTTTTTGAAGTGGAATGATGTGCACAATGTTGTAAGATTCCTCCCTCCGACTTTTGTGATGTAAAGGTGTAAGAACCTCCCCTTCTGTCTCTTGTAATCATCCCCCCTCAGAAATGGAAAAAGATTTTGTTTTACCCTATTTTGGCCTAGAGAGAGAAAATATCTAGAGAGAGGTAATTCAAAATTGAGATATCTTTGGATACCTAAATTCTCCTAATGTATAAAATGGATTCCCCTCCTGAACAGAAGTTCAAAATGAACTTTCCAATGTGCATTAGAAATTAATTGAAAATGTGTATAAGGGACCTTAGCCTAAGGGTCCACATTTTCAGAAAATTTTGGATTATGGTCCAATAGGATTAATCCAAGTGTTGGAATCAGATAAATGCAAAGAATAAAATAAAATACCCAAAAATGAGTAAATGCTCACAAAAGATGAAGAGTTGACTGAGTACAAGGTTTATTAGTTAAAAATTAAGGTATATTAAAAATTAAAAAAATGAGATATTTTGGTGAAATGATGCATTTTTGACACCTTGGTAAGGAGAGGAAGACACTTGAGGTAGGTGCCTTTTTCTTCATGATTGTTTGTGTTTTTTAATTCAAAAAATGTGATATTTTTATCTCTCCTCTCTCTTGGAGCAAACTAGATAAAAAAGGGAGCCAAACTGATCCAAATCTTGTTTAAATTGGGTCAAACTGAAGCTGGAAGGCTCTAGAACCCAGTTGGACCTGGTTAGTGGCCTCCCTCACCTATAAATAGACCCTCATTCCTTTGTATTTTCATCTTTGAGCTATACCATGCCAGTATTATCCTCAAAATTAGCATATTTCTATTATCCCTTTATTTTTGCCTCTCCTGTTGGGAGCTTTGGAGCTTCTCTCTCCTCCAACCTCTCTTGGAGATTTCTATCTCTCTCTCTTGGTGGCCAAGGACTTGCTTGGGGGCTTCACTTCTAGCCAAAGAATCAAGCCAAATTTAAAGGTAATCCTATTTTAATGGTTTTTTTTCAATTATCTCAATGGTTTTCTTCTTCTCAATCCCTCTTAAGCTTGAGAAGCTTTCAAAGTAATGGTTCTTTCTTCAAATCAAGCTTTTTAAAGATTCATAATGTCTAATTATAGTTATGTTAATCTTTATGCTTAATTATAATATTTTCTTTAAGAAAATCTCTCTCTTAAAAAGATTAATCATTTTTATGGCTAGATCCTTAGTAAAAGGATGCTTTTCAATGATAGTCTCTTGTTTCAATCTAAATTGTAGGCTTGATGAGCTAGAGAATGAAAATTGATATTTTCATGATTTTAATTTAGTAAAAATGATTGTTAACTCTTTTTAGCTTGATTATGAGCAGGAAAAATCACATTAACTCATTCTAAATTGAAAGGGGATTATACTAACAATTTTAGAAATGAGGAATGGTTATTCTAGTTTAAGTAAGAGAAATAATCATAATTATGGTTATAATTATGCTATGTATGCATAATTTAATTTTAAGTCTAAAAGAGGAGTTTCTATCATATTTTCGTTACAAGTTTTCAATTCAAATAGAAAATTGAATATTATCAGTAATTGCGCAGCTAAGCTATGGCAAAGTTTTCCAGAAAAAAGATAAATCTTAAATTTATGCATATTTTGATTAAAGCAAAAAGAGGAATTCCTATCATATTCTAGGATTAGATATTTTATGCAAAAAGAATGATTTTTATCATATTCATGGAAAATGCTTTTAGTATTTATGCATAATTATTTAATTAAGAGAAAAGAGAATTTTTTGATAAATTTGTTTTTATGCATAAGAATTTTGATGTATAAAGAGGAATTCCCATGATATTTGAGATCCAACCAATTAAATGTTAAAAGAGGAATTTTTGGCATAATTCAAAATATGAGTATTTATCAAAAGTAGAATTTTTAGTATTATCATTTTCTTAAGAAAAATGGGTAGAATTGATTTTGTAAGTCCCATGAATCTTTTATTCAAAAAGAAGAATATTGAATACATCTTATTTTGAGAAATTTGAGAAAGAATGTGAAAATATCCATCAAGAAAACTTGGATAATTCTTAATCAGAAAAGGGAATCTAGAATCTCTGAGAGGATCAAGGATCTAATAAGTAAACAAAACTTTAGATTTAGTCTTCATTAATGAAGCTTAAGGAATGAAACACAATACGTAAATGCTCTTTCTGAGTTTTTACTATAAAATTCTTATAAGGTTCATTTTTCCTTTTTAAACATTCAACAACACTATGATACTTAGATTTAATGGGATCGAGAAAAAGTTACCTTTAACTAAGCCAAGCAATTGGCAGAAACTTAGAAAAGTTCTATCAGTATTATCGAAAGTAGAGTAACCATACTAAATGGATGTGATGTGATGTGGATGGATGTGGATGGATGTGAATGGACATGATGTAACGTGAATGGATGGATGTGAATGGATGTGATGTGAGGTGAATGGATGGATGTGAATAGATGTAATATGAGATGAATGGATCTGAATGGATGTGATGTGATGTGGATCTGAATAGATGTAAATGGATGTGATATGGATCTGAATAGATGTAAACGGATGTGATGTGGATCTGGATAGATGTAAATGAATGTGATGTGGATCTGAATAGATGTAAATGGATGTGATGTGATGTGGATCTGAATAGATATAAATGGATGTGATGTGATGTGACGTAGATCTGAATAGATGTAAATGGATGTGATGTGATGTGACGTGGATCTGAATAGATGTAAATGGATGTGATGTGATGTGATGTGGATCTGGAGAGATGTAAATGGATGTGATGTGGATCTAAATAAATATAAATGGATGTGATGTGATGTGATGTGGATTTGAATAGATGTAAATGGATGTGATGTGGATTTGGATAGATGTAAATGGACGTGATGTGATGTGGATGGATGTGAATGGACATGATGTGATGTGGATGGATGTGAATGGACATGATGTGATGTGAATGGACATGATGTGATGTGAATGGATCTGAATGGATGTGAATAGATGTGATGTGAATGGATGTGAATGGATCTGAATGGATTTGAATAGATGTGATGTGAGGTGAATGGATATGAATGGATGTGAATAGATGTAATGTGAGGTGAATGGATCTGAATGGATCTGAATAGATGTAATGTGTGAGATGAATGGATGTGATATGATGTGAGTGGATGTAAATGGATAAGAATGGATGTAGGACAATGGGAAAGGATATGAATGAATGTGGAATGTGCGATGTGAATTAATGTAGAAGAATGCGGAATAATGAGAAATGACGTGGAATGATGTGGACATATGGGAGTTGTTGGAAACTGTAATTGTATATGAAACCTGTTTTTAAAAGATTGTTTTATGTCAAGAATGCTGGGAAGCATTTTGACTATCTTGTAGATTAAGGTCGTGAGGACCTAGTGGATGATAAGTTTGCAACTAGCTGACGGAGAGTCAATGAAGGACATCTCACATGGCAAGGTCAGCCGAGGTCTTGACCAGCCTCGGTTCGATTAAAATGGTGAGCTTCCGGTATACCGATGAAGGAATGATTGATTGGAAATTGGAATTCAACGAGGAGAGTAAAATTGGAATTCCTGGAGAAATCACCTATGCCTTCTGGGCGAGGGAAGTTTTTTCGAGTTCGGTTTTGAAGGAACTGAGAGATTAGTTTCTTGTCCAGATATTTGTGGGCAAGGCCCCGAGTGGGAGACTCTGTCCTGCGCGAGAATTGCTACTTCCGCTGTAGCACCCCAGAATCCATTGTACAGAGGGGGCACGGATCTTTCAGCTGGTATGAGAGAAAATTGGCTAAAGTTGATCAACCAAGAAGAAAGAAATGTGAAAAATTTATGAGTTACCAGTAAAGGATTGTAATTGTGTGATGAAATTCATACAAATTGATATTCAGAATGAAGATTCATAAATTGGGAATTGGATCTTCAGATGGAAGTACCGCAATTGTGTGGAATCCCTGACTTGCTTGAGGTCTAGATATGATGGTATTTACCTTATAGTTCCAAGGACCGTGATTACTTGTATATACCGTGGGTATAACTGCAGCTCTTTACTGGCAATATATACAAGTAAATCTAAGACCTTGAAGTTATAAGCAAAAATGCTATCTAGATGATGAATTCGAATGTTGGTTGATATGATTTTAGAATTCTGGTTGAGAACTGATGAATTGATTTGGATTCTGATTGAAAGATGATGATTTCTGAATTCTGGTTGAAAGAAGATAAGTTGAATAAAGCCACAATGAGGATGAATGGAGAGAATCCCAGTGATGATGTTAGTAACTGGAAGATGATTATGGCTTTCAACAGATCACTATGAGATTAGTGGATTGTGCTGACAGATTTGACCGTTGACCCAGTGGACCTAATTAAGAAATGACAAATCGAGAACCTGCATAACTGAAATTCCCGTGGGGGGAATGTTCAATCTGAATTTCCGGTCTGATGGACCATTATTGTGTTAAAAATATGAATGAACTATTCTCTGATAATGAGTTCTGTATGTTCTTCTTGTAGAAGGGATCTTTATCCCAGGATACTATGAGGGTTGACCAGACTTTAAGAAATCCCAGAATCAGTTGCCTTTAACTAAGCCAAGCAATTGGCAAAAACTTAGAAAAGTTCTATCAGTATCGAAAGTAGAGTAATCGTACTAAATGGATGTGATGTGATGTGGATGGATGTGAATGGACGTGATGTGAGGTGAATGGATGTGAATGGATGTGAATGGAGGTGAATGGATCTGAATGGATGTGAATAGATGTGAATAGATGTAATGTGAGATGTGAATGGATGTGAATAGATGTGAATGGATGTGAATAGATGTGAATGGACGTGATGTGAGGTGAATGGATCTGAATGGATGTGAATGGATGTGAATAGATGTGAGGTGAATGGAGGTGAATGGATCTGAATGGATGTGAATGGATGTGAATAGATGTGAATAGATGTAATGTGAGATGAATAGATGTAATGTGAGATGAATGGATCTGAATGGATGTGATGTGATGTGGATTTGAATAGATGTAAATGGATGTGATGTGGATCTGAATAGATGTAAATGGATGTGATGTGGATCAATGGATGTGATGTGGATCTGAATATATGTAAATGGATGTGATGTGATCTGAATAGATGTAAATGGATGTGATGTGATGTGGATCTGAATAGATGTAAATGGATGCGATGTGATGTGGATCTGAATAGATGTAAATGGATGTGATGTGATGTGATGTGGATCTGGATAGATGTAAATGGATGTGATGTGGATCTGAATAGATGTAAATGGATGTGATGTGATGTGATGTGGATCTGGATAGATGTAAATGGATGTGATGTGGATCTGAATAGATGTAAATGGATGTGATGTGATATGATATGATGTGGATCTGAATAGATGCAAATGGATGTGATGTGGATCTGAATAGATGTAAATCGATGTGATGTCGTGTGATGTGATGTGGATTTGGATAGATGTAAATGAATGTGATGTGATGTGGATGGATGTGAATGGACGTGATGTGATGTGAATGGATCTGAATGGATGTGAATAGATGTGAGGGAGGTGAATGGATGTGAATGGATGTGAATAGATGTAATGTGAGATGAATGGATCTGAATGGATGTGATATGATGTGAGTGGATGTAAATGGATAAGAATGGATGTAGGACGATGGAAATGGATATGAATGGATGTGGAATGTGCGATGTGAATTAATGTAGAAGAATGCAGAATAATGAGAAATGACGTGGAATGATATGGATAGATGAGAGTTGTTGGAAACTGTAAATGTATATGAAACCTGATTTTAAAGGCTGTTTTATGTCAAGAATGCTGGGAAGCATTTTGACTATCTTGTAGATTGAGGTTGTGATGAGGACCTAAGTGATAAGGTTGCAACCAGCTGACGGAGAGTCAATGAAGGAGGTCTCGCATGGCAAGGTCGGCCGAGGTCTTGACTAGCCTTGGTTCGATTAAAATGGTGAGCTTTCGGTACAGTGGATGAGGGACCAAGGAAGCGGCATATGATTAAAGCGCTAGGTGACCTACGAAGGAGCCTAGAGGGTGCTGACCATATGGTGCTCGGGCTCTGGGGGTTGCCGCTGCGAAGATACCCACATGTGCATCGAGGAAGAAAAATGAGTTGGAGTTAGAGTTGTTTTCTGATCACGGGCATGGATCTGGTTGATTGACCTTGCTGGTCTTTTGGATGAGTTCATGACCATTTTATACGGATCTTGTTGATTGATCTAGCTGATCTTCAAATGGAGAGCCCATGTGGATTTTGAAATTGGAATTCAAGCTAGATATTTTGGAGGATTATGATCAGTGATACTATGGTTTCATTAAAAGATTGTTTTAAAGACAGCCGAATCTGTGAAAAAGGCAATTTCATATTGGGGGTGTAAGTGGTGTGACTATATTGAATTTTGCCTGAAGCATCGACTAGGGTGCCTATGAACTTTTTCCCTAGTACCCGGGACAAAGCATAACCAAATTTCTAAATGGATCCTATCAATACAGTGGTTGGGCAGTTGGCTAACCCATGGGATTGGATGGGGTTAGGCTGGACTGATGGATTCCTAAAATAAAATTCAATTCACTAGTTGCGGCTAGGGCCAGGCGATATTTGAGGCATTACGGCCATAATAGATTCTCCCTAGATTCTCGACGATTATTCTCAAAGAATTGAACAGTCAGAGCTCTTAGCAAAACCCCAACCATTGATCCCTCCTGCAAGAGGTGTGTCAAATAGTCCTGAGGGAAAGTAGGGGTGTATGAAGAAAGGGTCGAGAGCCTAAACTGGGAGACAAAGAGAGCGGGAATTTTACGTGACTGGCTACTACTACAGTGCGAAGTTGCGAACTCTCAAGAGATAGGTTTTCCAAGGGATGAATACCAGCTGGTTTTCGCTGGGAGCACTAGCGTTGACTGAGGACACTTATCAAGCGCACCAACTTACCTTGTAAGGGTATGTCATGGCACTAAGCACTAATGGTGTGAGATGGGATGTAACAGAAAAGATTCCCTTCTAGGACACACAAGTTTAGACGATTAGCTAAGCTTTTCCACATAGGATACTAACCGTATATGGTATTTTAATTTACAACATATATTTCTTTCGTATAGTATTTAATTTTACAACGTATATTTATCTAGCCTTCTACTGTCTAGCTAATAGTAGAGTAAATGGTTTGATGGTGACAACTAATTGTGAGCCCCAATGCATCTAGGGACGTGGGAAAGAAACCCTCAAACACTTGTCTTCTCTTCTCCTTTCTCCTTTTCAAAAATTCTCCCTCTCCTTTCTCCACGTAAAGGGGTGGGCACTCTTCCTTTATCTTGTAATAGATTTTTAGGGGTGGTTCTTGGATCCTCAGCGTGCTGAGAGTTGCGAATGGGCACGTACGTAAGCCCATCATGTGGAAAGCACATAGATACTACCATGATCCCACCCACATATATCTCTCGCGATTGCAATGCAGTGATCGCGCCCACCTCTGGGTCCAGCTTTGCGCACACGCCCACAAACACCTGGTAGCGTTCTCTCTGGATTCTTCAGAGGAGGCTACTGAAGCTGCAACCAGTTGAAAAGCTAAAAAAGCAAAACCTCACAAGCCACTACAACGCAGTCTTCATTGAATGAGTTTCTTATATATATATATATAATACATTAGAAAGCAAATTGTCCACCCCTCCCACACACACACACACATATCTTCTAATATTATATTATGTGCATGTGTAAGAGAGAGAATGTGTATCTATAGGTATGTAAGCATGTATATTAAATAGATTTATATGTATGTCCACGCACACACATGTATGTTCATGCACACACACACACACACACACACAACACAAAGACACAAGCACATGATGCATACACACATGCATACAAACACACATACACACACTCGCACGCATGGACACACGTGCAACATATAGAGATATGCACACTTGCACACATATTCAAGCTTGCACATACACACACACACACACACACACATATTATGTGCATGTGTAAGAGAGAATATAAATACACACACATGTATATATATTATGTATCTATATGTATCTATAGGTATGTAAGCACGTATATATAAATAGATTTATATGTATGTCGACACACACACATGTATGTTCACACACACACACACACACTGACACACAGACACAAGCACATGATACGTGCACACACGCATACAAACACACATACACACACTTGCACACATACTCAAGCGTGCACATACACACATGTGTATACATGCACACAAGCACATTAATACACTCACATACACAAAGTACATGTGTACACACATATGTACCTGCACGTGCACATGAGTATATTCACATGCTCACACACACGTGCATGTAAACACTCGCTATGGATACACATAAATAAAAACATACACACCATGTACACACACACAACAAATACACACTAACACATACACACAATCAAGATACTTGCACGACACATGCATGCGTGAAGACATTACACAATCACACATACGTGTGTATGTGCACACACATATGTATTTAAAAGAGAAGACAAAAGACATTGTATGTAAGAT
>NC_141056.1:34562981-34582981 GCF_041138505.1 Cibotium barometz | reverse complement strand
AATTTGTCTTTGAGGCGCAAAATCATGAAGGTGGTAGGTGCAAGGCGAAAGAGAAGGGTGCAATGCGTCAATGGCACATGAAAGAGCGAGGCAATGGCACAGTGGTCGACTAAGAAATGGCCGCGTGTGGTTACCCACCCAATAATTCTTGTTCGCCACTTTTTGGCGCGTTCATTGTAGATTGACTTTTTTGTAATTTTGGCCCCCTATAAATATCAAAGTGAGTTTTATTGTCATTTTTAAAAGTCTTGACTTGTGAGCTCTCTCTCTCTCTCTTCCTCTCCCCTTGACTCTCCCTCTCGCGCGCTCTCTCTCTCTCTCTCTCTTTCTCTCGCTCGTGCACTAATATCTCACGCACATGGAGCCCCCAAATGATCCTCCCTCCAAGACGCAGGATGACATTTTCAAAGACCTTGGGCCCTTACCCACCGCACATAGAACTGAAATCCCAAACATTTACCCACAAGCCCAAATGGATCTGGAAGCTAAGTGTGTGAGACTTGAGCGAGAGGCCCAAGAAGCCCAAGAACGCCAAGAAGCGGAGAGATTACAGAAAGAAGTAGAGGACATGGAGGTAGCTGAGAGAGCAAGAAAAGAAGCCGAAGAGACCGTCAGAACACAGGAGGATGAGGCAGCAAAGAAAGCACAGGAGGATGAGGCTGCCAAGAAGGCGAAAGAAGACGAGGCAGTTAGGAAGGCGGAGGTAGATAAGAAGGCTGCAGAAGAAGCTCAGGCCGCCGCAAGCAACAAGAGAAGATTTGCATTCTTTGCTGCGGAGGAGGATTGGCTTAACAGACAAGCTCGCGGATTTGTTGCTGACCTGCGAATGGCCGGATACGAAGATGACACGATTTTGGAAGCGGCTATACAAGGTCTTCGAGCAGAATATACAAAGAGGAGAAATGAAGACACGGTAGAAAGGGAGCACCTGCCGAGTAGTAGGATTCTCAATGCAATGTTAGACAGAGTCTTGGCTCGTGCACTTGGTAAAGGAAAGAGAAAACTCTCAGCTCAGGAAGTAGAAAATAAGAGACAGAAGCTTGAACGAGAAGCCAGGGCAGCAAACGCACGGAGGCTTCGTGAGGAAAAAGAAAGGAAAGATGAAGAGGAGCGAGTTAGGAAGGAGGCAGAGCAGAGAGCAGCTCAGAAGACTCCATCTGCAAAGGCAAAGAAAACTCCAACACCTGCAAAGGCTAAGAAGGGGAAAACCATTCCTAAACGCACAGAACCCCCCTTCCGATAACTTCCAAGAACCAGGTCAAACACGCTATAGTCGCTCCGTGGCACACAAGGTCCACGGCGCGACCACCGGCCCCCCCGTCGGCCCCGGCACACCCCGCACATCAGATCTACCCTTTTGGAGCCATACGACGCAGGAGGAATCGGCCCGTCGAGTCGGACGGGTGGTGGCAGATGAGCGATCACAAAAATTGATTGAAACATCATGACACGACACGACAACAACATATAAACACATCAAGAAGATAATTAAAACTTAAAATCAGCTCGACAAACATCTTGATGTCATTAATTGTTTGATTTTCACAAAAGGCAAATGAGTACATTGGATCTAGCCAACTCGCTTGATGAGCTTGGTGAAAGCCTCGTGGGTGAGAGTCTTACCGATGGTTTGTCACCAATGCGTTCGGCTATCTCTTTGGCATCAGTGATGCCTTATCCAAGGCTAAGGCCACAAAATCCTAGGAAAGACCCCGCACTTTTATCACCAAAGCTATAGATAGCTTCTTCCCTATTTACAAGAATACATTTATGGACATTTTGGGCTATAGGGGCTTCAGACAGGATGGCGCTTAGGGCTCTGCACTTCAAAAATTCAGCTTGCGCGTCATTTGAAAAGTCGTTGTGAATCACGCAAAGCATCTCGGCATTGAAGCTCGGGATGTAGTGCCATAGCGCAGCATCTTTCCCCTCCACCTCCTTTCGTGCTCCACCCTTTCGGCTTGCGAACCAGTCCATTTCTCTTGCGGTCTACAAAGTAGATAGAAGAATGAGTTGACTTCAAAAAATTACAAATTAAGAGGGAAGAAATTGGGTGTACTACCTCAGTGGCATCATCATGATCCGCAAGGTCTGCATCACTAATATTGATGCTCCCGAGGCTGACGGAATCCGAAATGGCAAGCGGCTTGTGAGGGGCAAAGCTAGTTTCTGGCACACTCTCGTAGAAATCCTTGCACTGGGATATTTGTACAAGAGTCTCTGCCCCACAAGGGACTCTATTGAGGCATGATTTTCCGGGAGCGCAAGCACCTTTGTGACATTTGCGAAACTGAAGTCAATGCGGATGTCATCATCTTTGGACGGCTATTGTGTGTCTCGCATGCCCGCTTACATAGCAATGACTGAGAGAGTTTCATCTTGGTGCAGCCCGATGACATGGGCGATGTCATCCAAAAATAAGAACTCTACACCTTCTACTATGATGGGGTGTAGAGTTCGCACTTCGAGCTCTAGAACTTCATCCATGACATCGTCCCCTTCGATGTCCCGTTTCACAGCCTCAGCTTACGGCTCTTCCGCCAGAGGCACAAGTGCAAGAGATGCTTCTTGCACTGGGGTGACAATCTCCTCCTTTGGGTCAGCTTCCTTGATCAAGAGATAAGGTGTGGCTTTCTTTGGAGGAGTGGCCTTCCTCTTTCCCTTGCTTTTCTCTGTTCCCTCCAAGATCAGGAGGGCAAGAGTCATGTCCCACCTCAAAAAACTTGTGCCGATGTTGCCCATTCCAATATCTACCAGGTTATCTTCTTCCTCCTCCCTTAGATATGTGCTACTAAGGCCTTTGAGGAATCTTGCAAGCCTGAACCTGAAATTTTTGTCCGCTTTGTAGGTATGCTTGATAAGATCCACAGGCACCCAAGTCCCCTCCTCGTCTTCAAAGTTGACACAATATTCAGCCATTTATGTGTCCATGTAGCTAGTGAACGTCCCAAACACGTCATTATGGAGTTCGGCGGTGCCTTCCATGTCAATAGATGTCTGAAAGATGGGTGCAAGCTTCTCGATCAAGTGACCGAGGTCAGGCTTGTGCAATTGAGATAGGAGAGCTTGGGCGGGGATGGCCATGCTTGAGTAGCGAAGAAGGCGAGGGGACCGCAAAGATGCAAAGAGTGAGGAGATGAACTCAAAGTGGCCAAAAGTGACTTATAAAGAGGTCTTTAAAACTTTTTTTATGTTTAAAATTTCACTTAAAACCTTCAAAAAAATAAAAACACGCGACATAACTTAAAAGTGCACAAAATTGAACGCAAATTGCGAGTAGCCAAAATTGTTTTGAATTAATCTCTCAAAATCTGTTACATAGCTTGCTTGATATGGATACATCTAGGGAAGGGAATGCTTTTACAAAAGTAAGATGCCTCTTTCCTCTTACGTAGAGGTGTGTTATCAATCACAAATGAAAAGTCACCTTTCAGTGCAAACCTAAGGCCTAAGTACTCCCTTAGGTTCGCCATATTCCAATCAGCATTTACTACGATATCCCACACATCAGCTTGCGTGCTAACATGTACATCAAGCTGTTCTGCATCGTTGATGTCCAAATCGAGTGCTTGCCATTCGCCTCCAGTCAGCTTCCAACGTCTGTAAGGAAAGATAATAGAGAGTTGTTGCTTTCCAAGCTGGTACCGAATGACCATCTTCTCCGACACCACCATGCACTTTATCTTGTCACCCTGATGTTGAATAACCTTCAAATCCCACGAAGGTGGCAGAAAGGCACTCATTGCTGTGCCTCCCTTTGCAATCCACATTGTAGGAGTCCGGTGAACATCAGCCTCCTTGAACAAAAACACAAACAAATGTAAAGGCATGAAGAACGTGAGAGTCGCACGATGTGACCCATAGGTGCACTTCATTGCATTGCACACATCAATCTCAATCCAACGTCTGGTTAGTGCAACCAAAGTATTGTCGGACTTTGGCCAATCATGGTCCGTGAGACTTGGTGTAGGGAGCCTCCGTAGAGTCCCAGAACCATCTCTTGATGTGGGTACAATATACTCTGCATGAAAGAAGAAAACTGAGCGCTCTAAAAGCTCTGATGCCGAACAACCAGTATATAGTAGCTTGCCGATTTCAAAGTGGTGCGCCTCAAAGGTTCCAGAGAAAGGGCCTCTAAAGGCTCCGATTCCACAAATGTCGACGGAAAGATGTCTGCACAGAACATTACAAGAACACACTTGAAAAAATCAAGCTTCCGTAATATGAAATGATATTAACATGTCTCAGTGCAGCCCATAAAACAAGAAGCACAAATGAAACTTACAATTTGCAGGAAAGCGTTTGTGATTGGCATTGTCAACACGGAGTTGCGATGCCTTGTAGACGTGTTGGATCATCACCTGCTTGCTTCCGTCAGCCCCCTGCTTGAGATCCACTATGCAACCCTTCCAATGGTGTGACTTTAACCCTATGTATCTGCGAGAGACTTTGTGCGCTCCCCTTGTGCTTGCACGCATCGTCACCCACATTCCTTTTGCAAAGGTGCTTGTAACCCACAAGCTAGTGTCGTCTTGTTCGTTGCTGCTACTAAAGGACTCCACCCTTGAACGAGGTCGGCGACTCATTGTGCTTGGCTAACTGATTAAGCTAAATGCTATGAAGTTGTAGGTGTGTAAGAAGATCTCAGCAACCTAATGCTTGCAGAGCATATAAGCTGGCAAGAGGAGTCAAGAATGTGTATAAGCTAGCAAGAGGAGAGTGAAGAATGTGTGCAAGCAAGAGAGGATGGACTTGATGGGGGAAAAAAGTGGACTATTTTTCAAGCTTTCCATAGCCAAGAAGGCACAGAAAGATAGATCTAACTTTAGGAGGGAAGGGGAAGGCTGAATGGGGAGGGAGGAGGCCAAAAAATGACTCTTTTAGTCAGAGAGAGACTCAAAACCGAATTGCTAGTTTTAGAGAGAGGAAGAGGGAGTGGGGAGAGGGAAAAGTAGCTTTAAATGAGGGATAATGATGGGGGGCATTTTTGGCCCTAGCCCACTTTTTGAGGTGGGGTCATTTATACCAGTTTGAGCTGTCTTTATTAAAAAAGGTGGAAAATTTGATTTTATTGAAAGATTTTGCATTTTTCAATCCAATTTCTTAAAAGAAAATGGTATGACTCAAGTTTGACCCCTACATATTAGGGGCAAGGAAACCCAACATTTTTCTCCACATGGCCTTCTCCCATTGCACCACTCCTTAATGACTGTCATTAGGCTTGGGGCAAATTAAAGGGCCCAAGAAGACCCCAAACAAGTCCTAATGGCATGTCGGTTAGAGCGGTTTTTTTGCCTCGGGGGCCAAAGAGTTGTCAGGCGTCTAGATGCATACGATTTAAATGTTTTGAAGAATGACGCATTCGAAATCACAGATAACATTGTCAATATTTTACTATGGTATGTATAGTATATATAATGCATGATGTATATAATATGATGCGTGACTGAGCTGTAAGTACCAATGGACTAATTCTTTGTTCTTTTCATTGTTGCCTTTAGGTATTGTATATTACTACTACCAGAAGAGGTCCGAAATTGTACATATACTGTGGATCCTCTGATTTCTGCGGCTTTACAAAATGAAAGCTCAACATTTTTGAACCTTATGTCTTGGTTTGTACCAGTGAACCTCGACTTGGAAAGACTTGTTTTCACGGCTTACCATGAAGAGTGAGTCTCATGTTAAGTTTAAATTTGACATCAAATATTTGGTAATCTATATGTGTTTTCTTTAATAACACCTATGTCCTCTATTTTTTTCAGCCGACATTGGAGTTTGTTGTTATACGATATTGAGCAAAACACATGTTATTTTGCTAACTCTATTCAGCAATATCATGGCCGCGTTAGAGAGTAAGTCCCTATTGACATTTCCCTCTTCCACAAGCATGCATATTTATTTAAGCAGGATAAACTGATGCGGGTTTTTGGACCTCTCAGATGTGCTCAAAAGTTTTTATATGCATTGGAACATCTCCTAATGGAGCCGAACCTTGTACAACGCATGACATATCGTAGGATAAGGGTGCCAGTATGATATCAGCTATGGATGGAGGGACGGCCCTAAACGCCTATCTTTTAATAAAGAAATATTTTGATATTCCTGATGTAAGTGATGGTTGTAACGTAGACTTGCATAATCAAACGTAGCTATAATGTCCCTAACGAAGCTTTTCTCTGTGTACAGGAAATAAGTCTGAGCAAATATGCTCCCTTACATGTAAAACAATTCAAGACAAAATCTGTACAAAGAATTATTTTGGTTGTCCATGATCGTGCAGAAGAAGAGATTAGGAGGGCGGACGAATTTGCAAGGGAAGCTGCAGAGAGAATACGTCAGCAAGACGAGGAGCGGCAAAGACAAGTCGAAGAACATGTGGTTGCCTTGAATGAGTATGACAGGCTGCTGCAAGCGGAGGTGGATGAGTGGGTGGACCCCAGGAGGCAGGTTGAGAGGGAAAGAGAAGAAACACTATGGGAAGAAATGGAAAGGCTACAAGAGGAGCAAAATCGACGGCCCCCTCAGTGTCCCAAGCGTAGTCGACCTATCAATCAACACGACATCGCTCCCGTGCCCCTGACTCTTCTGATCGGCGTCACCATCATTAGACTTATATTTACATTTGTAACATTAACATTAATTTTGTAAGAGACCTAACATTGTTTTGCAAGAAAAAAATCTTTTATATATACAATTGTTTTTGGAGCTACAATGTCTCAATACTGTCATCATTCAACGATTAATCAAGTGAATAGTATGAGAGACAGATTCTTTGCAGAAAGTCATTTTCTCTTTTCACCTTGGCACCTGTAAAAAAGGGGCTTTGTTAGTGTTGTATTATATAATGTTATGCACAACATACTAAATGGTGAATGTAAATATAAATGGTTTACCTTTTTAGTATCCATTGTAAATGTATAATCTTTTGGCAATTGTTCAATCTCCTCGTATGGAAGGTCTTCTCTAATTTGAGAAAGAAATGTTTTAGATAGTGTGTTTAGCATTGTAAGCAATTTTTCTTCCAAATATATCTCCATTACTAGAGGCGTATTCTCGGGATCCGACTCCAAATCTTGATCTAATGGAACAAGGTTTCTATTAACATAATGATATCTGGTGTAGTGAAAAGTTGCAATGAAGTTTTGAGAGCCAATAATGTACTTGCAAACTATTGACTTCTTCTCCAAAACAGAAATGATGCCTTCTGTCTTTCTCCTATCCCAACCATTGTCCAAAAATTCAAGTGCCTTACTTGACTTGCAAATAAACATTGTTGAAGTATTTCTTATTTCTTCATCAAAGAAGAAGTCAACAAACACTTTGATAGGCATAAAAATAGTAAGCTTGACATTCTTTGTTGCAACATATGCCTAAGAGACTTCTATATGTCGTGATACAACCTGATCCTATAACTTTCACTAGTTTGTGAAGTTGGCAATGGCCAATCTTTGCTTCCAAATAATGGGAGGGGTAATGGAGTCAAATGACCCCATCCAAAAGACGTGTTTGGCTCTAAGTACTGCATATCATAGAAAAATATGCCGTGGTCTGTAAGATCTCTATGAGTTCTTTCTTTGTAAATTTGTTCTTCTACATATGCATGGAAAGCGTCAAAAATCTCACTTATACTCTTCACTGGTTTCCAGTCTATCCTATTGGATGGATAAATATCTGCATAAAACCAAATGATTAGACATTTTTAAAACAACAATTAGACACTTTTAAAACAATAAGGAGACATGATTGAACGGATGAAAAATTGCATAATAACAACAATCAAACACTTTTAAAACAAAATAAGCTTTGACTAAGATACTACTCACAGTTGGGACAATATCATGGAAGACCAGGAGGAAATTTTTTCACCCTCAATTCTACATGCTGGAAAACATGTTGTATTAGTATCTCTGTCACACGCTTGCTCGATTCACATACCTTGAACTCTTCAACTTGTCCCTTGAATGGCTCCACAAATTCATTAGCATTTCTCCTCTTCCTCTTCCTTCTTTGTAAAAGTACCCAGCTCCCGATCGTAATTGTAGATGGTATCCATGTCCCATCGTCCGTATTATAACTATTGAATACAATAATAGCTGAAATGCTAGTATGAGGCTTTCTATAGGTTGCCATTCTGTGTAGCAAAAGACACATGGAAGAAGAAGACGAGAGCTTAATTTGTAGGACTTAGAAAAAGAAAGAATGACTATGTTGGAGAAGAAGAAGATCAGAGCTATTTTGGGGGGGAACTTAGAGATTCTCTATCATTAACTACCATTCTCTATCATTGACTACCACTATCTTTTAGCATACATGCAAAGATTCGGTAGTATTATTTTATTATTATTTTAAGTTGAGTAAATGTTATTTTAAGATGCATTTTGAGCATAATTTTACTCTATTTACTTGAATTCTTGCTTTAAAATGCCGAATTACAAAAGCCTCCTCCTCATTGGTTGAGCGCCACTCTCTCTCTAGAACTAAAAGGCCTGAAATTGAGTCCACATTTCTCCTAATGACATATCTATACCGCCAAAAAAGTCTTTGACTCTAATGCTATCCTTGTGGAGATGTGGCATTAAATAATCATGCCATAAACTATCAAGGAACCAGACCTTATCAAGCACCTCTTTTGGCAACGTGTTTTCAAGCCACCTACGACGGCCCAAAACAACCAATGGTTATGTAGAGTCTAAAGAACAACCCTAATCTATTAAGCACATAGAAGGATGTGAAATGAAACTCACAGCATGAATAAATTCATGGTCCTTGTCAAGGCCTTTTCCTTCATGATTGCATCAAGCACGATCACATCAACCTCGGAAACCAAATTAGATCTTTGAGATCTAAAGTGTATAGATAATCCACTTTCAAATCTACAACAAGAGAGAAGTTGAAGACATCATTACAATGTAAACAATCACAAGTAGCAATAGCTTAAAGTTAGATGAGATAGAAACTAAGTTACTAACACTTACTTTTCTCGTATGATCCCAACATCATTTTCAATGTTTTTAGAAGATTTGAAGTGAATCCCACCGTTAGAGATTATCAATGTGAGTGGTATGGTAACACTCAAGGAAGGAGAGTTAGTAATAGTCACATGAGGTTGAGAGCCAATAGCCCATCGTATCTAAAAGATAAAAAGAACAAAGTTACCAGTAAGATACACCCAATGCCAAAAAAGGTAAGGGTCTCATCAAAGCTTTAAAAAACAAATGAACACCAAATATTATAACACCAAACCTTAGTTATTTTGCACATTTGAGTTGAGAGAGTTGCCTCTTTCTTTTCTAATTCTAGAGCGATTTTGATGGCAGTTTGCTCAGCATACCTTCTTCATTTTTCTTTCTTTGTGGGTGATAGGAAATGACCATGTTCATCTCTTGTACAACGGTTTTTCTACAACATTAGAGAGGTCAACCATTTGAAGAATTTCATGAGCAAGAAAGATTATGTTTGAGAAGAAGGCTATAGCATTTACATACCGGAGCAAGGTGGTTCCAAACGTAGTGAACGATACGTAGAGTACGTTTGGAAAACATGTTGAAAAGATTCCAAATGTAGTGAACGTTGCCCCCGATATATATACTTATAAACTTTTGAAATATGAAGTTTGAAGATTCATCAATGAACATTAAAGCACTTACTAATACTATACAAGCTTCTTTAATTTCAATTTTGCACAACTTACAACTTACAAGTCACAAGTGACAATGGCAAATGCAAATATTAATAATCAAATAAAATAATTAAACAATGAACATAAATGAAAGAGATAGATCATGGATAAATGATAAATTTGAAATCATAAGATTGTATACATATGTCATACATGAATGATGATACTACAGAGAATATGATCTCAATTCTGATTCTTAGAGGCTAGGCACCTGAGCCCCTCAAACTAAGAGGCTGGGCCTAACAAACAAAGCAAAGTCCATCACCACCTACAATATTCTCCACATGAGATTGTCCATCATCTACTCTAGCCCTCTTTCGGCTAGGACCTGCACTTGAACCTGTGGATGGCCCTTCCACCACTGAGCTGACTGTGACATCTGTCCACCCACATATGAACATGCTGGCCCCCCAACAGCTTATGGGCCCATATGCGTAGGTGTATCTAGCTGCTCATCCTCAATGATGATCTACTATCCCTAACCAAGGTGTGATTCGATGAAGATCCGTGGGTTCTCCCATCAAATTTCATCAACCGCCTCATGTGGTGCATTTGCACATGGTCCAATGCCACCTCCCGTACCTTGGCCAACATGATAAATAACACGAGTGGATGTGCTAGTAAATATTCCTCCACAATATTTGCACTTCTACACGCACGTGTTGGAGCGACCGACACCTGGGGTGTTGGGTGTGCCTTGAATGATGGTGTGCCTTGCCCATACTACAGAACTCAGTGCACGAGGCATCTATGGCATATGCACAAAAATCAATCAAGAAAATAGAGAAATGTCAAGACGAGTCAACGACTTGAGAGCTATAAAATATATTTCAAAATTCAAGCACAATACGAATAAAATTTCTGTGTGTGTAGGGGTCCGGGGAGGTGCAGCAGAGAGAGCCTTGTGTGGGAGAGAGAGAGAGAGAGAGAGAGAGAGAGAGAGAGAGAGAGAGAGAGAGAGAGAGAGAGAGTTGAGCGTGTGCAGGAGGGAGAAAGAGAGAGAGTGGAGTCGTGGACACTTGAGCCTTGACGACCTATGCGACGGAGAGAGAGAGAGAGAGTGAGAGACTGACTTGCAACGATGAGCGAGCACGACCAGCACGACCAGAGAAGTTGCGAAGCCCAACATGACCAACATGACCAACCCACGAGTGCCCACCACCGAACAGAGAGAGAGTCGCACGCACATAAGAAACAGAAGAGAAAAAAACGTGATGTTGACGTGCGTTCGCCGTTCATTTTTTAACCTACATTAATCAAACTCCCATGTTCACTAACGTTTCCAAACGTTAGTGAACGTTTCAATCGTTCCAAACGTGTGGATCATATCCAAACTGCATTTGAATGCAGTTTGGTACAAGGTTGCATTTGGATGCAACCTTGTACCAGAGTGTGGGATTGATTATCAACATTATCTTTACTATTTACCATCACTTCGACTTCTTGTGATTGCTCCCTTTTTATGATTCACTTCTAAACAAAGAGCACAATATGTGGGAAAAAAGTAACTCAAAAATGATAGAGATAAGATAAAATGAAGTTTGTGGAGTTTCACTTACATGTGCATTGTAGCCTTCATCAATCCTTCGTTGAATGTCTCGCATACGCTCTTCTTTTGTGTCCATATATGCATCCAAAGCTCTCATAATCTCCCTTTCAAGAAACACATCACAAGGCCCCTTTGCTTGCTTTTCGACATCCGTCATAGTATCCCACTCCTTGCATTTCTCTTTCTTTTCAAATTTCTTCTTGTTTCTCTCAAACTTATATTCCACATTTGTGAAGCGAGCTCAAGTTTGCTTCTCGTACCTCGATGATCTTGAAGCACTATGCACGAGCAAAATCGGGGGGGCGACCCACTTTTTGAAGTGGAATGATGTGCACAATGTTGTAAGATTCCTCCCTCCGACTTTTGTGATGTAAAGGTGTAAGAACCTCCCCTTCTGTCTCTTGTAATCATCCCCCCTCAGAAATGGAAAAAGATTTTGTTTTACCCTATTTTGGCCTAGAGAGAGAAAATATCTAGAGAGAGGTAATTCAAAATTGAGATATCTTTGGATACCTAAATTCTCCTAATGTATAAAATGGATTCCCCTCCTGAACAGAAGTTCAAAATGAACTTTCCAATGTGCATTAGAAATTAATTGAAAATGTGTATAAGGGACCTTAGCCTAAGGGTCCACATTTTCAGAAAATTTTGGATTATGGTCCAATAGGATTAATCCAAGTGTTGGAATCAGATAAATGCAAAGAATAAAATAAAATACCCAAAAATGAGTAAATGCTCACAAAAGATGAAGAGTTGACTGAGTACAAGGTTTATTAGTTAAAAATTAAGGTATATTAAAAATTAAAAAAATGAGATATTTTGGTGAAATGATGCATTTTTGACACCTTGGTAAGGAGAGGAAGACACTTGAGGTAGGTGCCTTTTTCTTCATGATTGTTTGTGTTTTTTAATTCAAAAAATGTGATATTTTTATCTCTCCTCTCTCTTGGAGCAAACTAGATAAAAAAGGGAGCCAAACTGATCCAAATCTTGTTTAAATTGGGTCAAACTGAAGCTGGAAGGCTCTAGAACCCAGTTGGACCTGGTTAGTGGCCTCCCTCACCTATAAATAGACCCTCATTCCTTTGTATTTTCATCTTTGAGCTATACCATGCCAGTATTATCCTCAAAATTAGCATATTTCTATTATCCCTTTATTTTTGCCTCTCCTGTTGGGAGCTTTGGAGCTTCTCTCTCCTCCAACCTCTCTTGGAGATTTCTATCTCTCTCTCTTGGTGGCCAAGGACTTGCTTGGGGGCTTCACTTCTAGCCAAAGAATCAAGCCAAATTTAAAGGTAATCCTATTTTAATGGTTTTTTTTCAATTATCTCAATGGTTTTCTTCTTCTCAATCCCTCTTAAGCTTGAGAAGCTTTCAAAGTAATGGTTCTTTCTTCAAATCAAGCTTTTTAAAGATTCATAATGTCTAATTATAATTATGTTAATCTTTATGCTTAATTATAATATTTTCTTTAAGAAAATCTCTCTCTTAAAAAGATTAATCATTTTTATGGCTAGATCCTTAGTAAAAGGATGCTTTTCAATGATAATCTCTTGTTTCAATCTAAATTGTAGGCTTGATGAGCTAGAGAATGAAAATTGATATTTTCATGATTTTAATTTAGTAAAAATGATTGTTAACTCTTTTTAGCTTGATTATGAGCAGGAAAAATCACATTAACTCATTCTAAATTGAAAGGGGATTATACTAACAATTTTAGAAATGAGGAATGGTTATTCTAGTTTAAGTAAGAGAAATAATCATAATTATGGTTATAATTATGCTATGTATGCATAATTTAATTTTAAGTCTAAAAGAGGAGTTTCTATCATATTTTCGTTACAAGTTTTCAATTCAAATAGAAAATTGAATATTATCAGTAATTGCGCAGCTAAGCTATGGCAAAGTTTTCCAGAAAAAAGATAAATCTTAAATTTATGCATATTTTGATTAAAGCAAAAAGAGGAATTCCTATCATATTCTAGGATTAGATATTTTATGCAAAAAGAATGATTTTTATCATATTCATGGAAAATGCTTTTAGTATTTATGCATAATTATTTAATTAAGAGAAAAGAGAATTTTTTGATAAATTTGTTTTTATGCATAAGAATTTTGATGTATAAAGAGGAATTCCCATGATATTTGAGATCCAACCAATTAAATGTTAAAAGAGGAATTTTTGGCATAATTCAAAATATGAGTATTTATCAAAAGTAGAATTTTTAGTATTATCATTTTCTTAAGAAAAATGGGTAGAATTGATTTTGTAAGTCCCATGAATCTTTTATTCAAAAAGAAGAATATTGAATACATCTTATTTTGAGAAATTTGAGAAAGAATGTGAAAATATCCATCAAGAAAACTTGGATAATTCTTAATCAGAAAAGGGAATCTAGAATCTCTGAGAGGATCAAGGATCTAATAAGTAAACAAAACTTTAGATTTAGTCTTCATTAATGAAGCTTAAGGAATGAAACACAATACGTAAATGCTCTTTCTGAGTTTTTACTATAAAATTCTTATAAGGTTCATTTTTCCTTTTTAAACATTCAACAACACTATGATACTTAGATTTAATGGGATCGAGAAAAAGTTACCTTTAACTAAGCCAAGCAATTGGCAGAAACTTAGAAAAGTTCTATCAGTATTATCGAAAGTAGAGTAACCATACTAAATGGATGTGATGTGATGTGGATGGATGTGGATGGATGTGAATGGACATGATGTAACGTGAATGGATGGATGTGAATGGATGTGATGTGAGGTGAATGGATGGATGTGAATAGATGTAATATGAGATGAATGGATCTGAATGGATGTGATGTGATGTGGATCTGAATAGATGTAAATGGATGTGATATGGATCTGAATAGATGTAAACGGATGTGATGTGGATCTGGATAGATGTAAATGAATGTGATGTGGATCTGAATAGATGTAAATGGATGTGATGTGATGTGGATCTGAATAGATATAAATGGATGTGATGTGATGTGACGTAGATCTGAATAGATGTAAATGGATGTGATGTGATGTGACGTGGATCTGAATAGATGTAAATGGATGTGATGTGATGTGATGTGGATCTGGAGAGATGTAAATGGATGTGATGTGGATCTAAATAAATATAAATGGATGTGATGTGATGTGATGTGATGTGGATTTGAATAGATGTAAATGGATGCGATGTGGATTTGGATAGATGTAAATGGACGTGATGTGATGTGGATGGATGTGAATGGACATGATGTGATGTGGATGGATGTGAATGGACATGATGTGATGTGAATGGACATGATGTGATGTGAATGGATCTGAATGGATGTGAATAGATGTGATGTGAATGGATGTGAATGGATCTGAATGGATTTGAATAGATGTGATGTGAGGTGAATGGATATGAATGGATGTGAATAGATGTAATGTGAGGTGAATGGATCTGAATGGATCTGAATAGATGTAATGTGTGAGATGAATGGATGTGATATGATGTGAGTGGATGTAAATGGATAAGAATGGATGTAGGACAATGGGAAAGGATATGAATGAATGTGGAATGTGCGATGTGAATTAATGTAGAAGAATGCGGAATAATGAGAAATGACGTGGAATGATGTGGACATATGGGAGTTGTTGGAAACTGTAATTGTATATGAAACCTGTTTTTAAAAGATTGTTTTATGTCAAGAATGCTGGGAAGCATTTTGACTATCTTGTAGATTAAGGTCGTGAGGACCTAGTGGATGATAAGTTTGCAACTAGCTGACGGAGAGTCAATGAAGGACATCTCACATGGCAAGGTCAGCCGAGGTCTTGACCAGCCTCGGTTCGATTAAAATGGTGAGCTTCCGGTATACCGATGAAGGAATGATTGATTGGAAATTGGAATTCAACGAGGAGAGTAAAATTGGAATTCCTGGAGAAATCACCTATGCCTTCTGGGCGAGGGAAGTTTTTTCGAGTTCGGTTTTGAAGGAACTGAGAGATTAGTTTCTTGTCCAGATATTTGTGGGCGAGGCCCCGAGTGGGAGACTCTGTCCTGCGCGAGAATTGCTACTTCCGCTGTAGCACCCCAGAATCCATTGTACAGAGGGGGCAGGGATCTTTCAGCTGGTATGAGAGAAAATTGGCTAAAGTTGATCAACCAAGAAGAAAGAAATGTGAAAAATTTATGAGTTACCAGTAAAGGATTGTAATTGTGTGATGAAATTCATACAAATTGATATTCAGAATGAAGATTCATAAATTGGGAATTGGATCTTCAGATGGAAGTACCGCAATTGTGTGGAATCCCTGACTTGCTTGAGGTCTAGATATGATGGTATTTACCTTATAGTTCCAAGGACCGTGATTACTTGTATATACCGTGGGTATAACTGCAGCTCTTTACTGGCAATATATACAAGTAAATCTAAGACCTTGAAGTTATAAGCAAAAATGCTATCTAGATGATGAATTCGAATGTTGGTTGATATGATTTTAGAATTCTGGTTGAGAACTGATGAATTGATTTGGATTCTGATTGAAAGATGATGATTTTTGAATTCTGGTTGAAAGAAGATAAGTTGAATAAAGCCACAATGAGGATGAATGGAGAGAATCCCAGTGATGATGTTAGTAACTGGAAGATGATTATGGCTTTCAACAGATCACTATGAGATTAGTGGATTGTGCTGACAGATTTGACCGTTGACCCAGTGGACCTAATTAAGAAATGACAAATCGAGAACCTGCATAACTGAAATTCCCGTGGGGGGAATGTTCAATCTGAATTTCCGGTCTGATGGACCATTATTGTGTTAAAAATATGAATGAACTATTCTCTGATAATGAGTTCTGTATGTTCTTCTTGTAGAAGGGATCTTTATCCCAGGATACTATGAGGGTTGACCAGACTTTAAGAAATCCCAGAATCAGTTGCCTTTAACTAAGCCAAGCAATTGGCAAAAACTTAGAAAAGTTCTATCAGTATCGAAAGTAGAGTAATCGTACTAAATGGATGTGATGTGATGTGGATGGATGTGAATGGACGTGATGTGAGGTGAATGGATGTGAATGGATGTGAATGGAGGTGAATGGATCTGAATGGATCTGAATGGATGTGAATAGATGTGAATAGATGTAATGTGAGATGTGAATGGATGTGAATAGATGTGAATAGATGTGAATGGACGTGATGTGAGGTGAATGGATCTGAATGGATGTGAATGGATGTGAATAGATGTGAGGTGAATGGATGTGAATGGAGGTGAATGGATCTGAATGGATGTGAATGGATGTGAATAGATGTGAATAGATGTAATGTGAGATGAATAGATGTAATGTGAGATGAATGGATCTGAATGGATGTGATGTGATGTGGATTTGAATAGATGTAAATGGATGTGATGTGGATCTGAATAGATGTAAATGGATGTGATGTGGATCAATGGATGTGATGTGGATCTGAATATATGTAAATGGATGTGATGTGATCTGAATAGATGTAAATGGATGTGATGTGATGTGGATCTGAATAGATGTAAATGGATGCGATGTGATGTGGATCTGAATAGATGTAAATGGATGTGATGTGATGTGATGTGGATCTGGATAGATGTAAATGGATGTGATGTGGATCTGAATAGATGTAAATGGATGTGATGTGATATGATATGATGTGGATCTGAATAGATGCAAATGGATGTGATGTGGATCTGAATAGATGTAAATCGATGTGATGTCGTGTAATGTGATGTGGATTTGGATAGATGTAAATGAATGTGATGTGATGTGGATGGATGTGAATGGACGTGATGTGATGTGAATGGATCTGAATGGATGTGAATAGATGTGAGGGAGGTGAATGGATGTGAATGGATGTGAATAGATGTAATGTGAGATGAATGGATCTGAATGGATGTGATATGATGTGAGTGGATGTAAATGGATAAGAATGGATGTAGGACGATGGAAATGGATATGAATGGATGTGGAATGTGCGATGTGAATTAATGTAGAAGAATGCAGAATAATGAGAAATGACGTGGAATGATATGGAATGATATGGATAGATGAGAGTTGTTGGAAACTGTAAATGTATATGAAACCTGATTTTAAAGGCTGTTTTATGTCAAGAATGCTGGGAAGCATTTTGACTATCTTGTAGATTGAGGTTGTGATGAGGACCTAAGTGATAAGGTTGCAACCAGCTGACGGAGAGTCAATGAAGGAGGTCTCGCATGGCAAGGTCGGCCGAGGTCTTGACTAGCCTTGGTTCGATTAAAATGGTGAGCTTTCGGTACAGTGGATGAGGGACCAAGGAAGCGGCATATGATTGAAGCGCTAGGTGACCTACGAAGGAGCCTAGAGGGTGCTGACCATATGGTGCTCGGGCTCTGGGGGTTGCCGCTGCGAAGATACCCACATGTGCATCGAGGAAGAAAAATGAGTTGGAGTTAGAGTTGTTTTCTGATCACGGGCATGGATCTGGTTGATTGACCTTGCTGGTCTTTTGGATGATTTCATGACCATTTTATACGGATCTTGTTGATTGATCTAGCTGATCTTCAAATGGAGAGCCCATGTGGATTTTGAAATTGGAATTCAAGCTAGATATTTTGGAGGATTATGATCAGTGATACTATGGTTTCATTAAAAGATTGTTTTAAAGACAGCCGAATTTGTGAAAAAGGCAATTTCATATTGGGGGTGTAAGTGGTGTGACTATATTGAATTTTGCCTGAAGCATCGACTAGGGTGCCTATGAACTTTTTCCCTAGTACCCGGGACAAAGCATAACCAAATTTCTAAATGGATCCTATCAATACAGTGGTTGGGCAGTTGGCTAACCCATGGGATTGGATGGGGTTAGGCTGGACTGATGGATTCCTAAAATAAAATTCAATTCACTAGTTGCGGCTAGGGCCAGGCGATATTTGAGGCATTACGGCCATAATAGATTCTCCCTAGATTCTCGACGATTATTCTCAAAGAATTGAACAGTCAGAGCTCTTAGCAAAACCCCAACCATTGATCCCTCCTGCAAGAGGTGTGTCAAATAGTCCTGAGGGAAAGTAGGGGTGTATGAAGAAAGGGTCGAGAGCCTAAACTGGGAGACAAAGAGAGCGGGAATTTTACGTGACTGGCTACTACTACAGTGCGAAGTTGCGAACTCTCAAGAGATAGGTTTTCCAAGGGATGAATACCAGCTGGTTTTCGACACTTATCAAGCGTTGACTGAGGACACTTATCAAGCGTTGACTGAGGACACTTATCAAGCGCACCAACTTACCTTGTAAGGGTAAGTCATGGCACTAAGCACTAATGGTGTGAGATGGGATGTAACAGAAAAGATTCCCTTCTAGGACACACAAGTTTAGACGATTAGCTAAGCTTTTCCACATAGGATACTAACCGTATATGGTATTTTAATTTACAACATATATTTCTTTCGTATAGTATTTAATTTTACAACGTATATTTATCTAGCCTTCTACTGTCTAGCTAATAGTAGAGTAAATGGTTTGATGGTGACAACTAATTGTGAGCCCCAATGCATCTAGGGACGTGGGAAAGAAACCCTCAAACACTTGTCTTCTCTTCTCCTTTCTCCTTTTCAAAAATTCTCCCTCTCCTTTCTCCACGTAAAGGGGTGGGCACTCTTCCTTTATCTTGTAATAGATTTTTAGGGGTGGTTCTTGGATCCTCAGCGTGCTGAGAGTTGCGAATGGGCACGTACGTAAGCCCATCATGTGGAAAGCACATAGATACTACCATGATCCCACCCACATATATCTCTCGCGATTGCAATGCAGTGATCGCGCCCACCTCTGGGTCCAGCTTTGCGCACACGCCCACAAACACCTGGTAGCGTTCTCTCTGGATTCTTCAGAGGAGGCTACTGAAGCTGCAACCAGTTGAAAAGCTAAAAAAGCAAAACCTCACAAGCCACTACAACGCAGTCTTCATTGAATGAGTTTCTTATATATATATATATAATACATTAGAAAGCAAATTGTCCACCCCTCCCACACACACACACACATATCTTCTAATATTATATTATGTGCATGTGTAAGAGAGAGAATGTGTATCTATAGGTATGTAAGCATGTATATTAAATAGATTTATATGTATGTCCACGCACACACATGTATGTTCATGCACACACACACACACACACACAACACAAAGACACAAGCACATGATGCATACACACATGCATACAAACACACATACACACACTCGCACGCATGGACACACGTGCAACATATAGAGATATGCACACTTGCACACATATTCAAGCTTGCACATACACACACACACACACACACATATATTATGTGCATGTGTAAGAGAGAATATAAATACACACACATGCATATATATTATGTATCTATATGTATCTATAGGTATGTAAGCACGTATATATAAATAGATTTATATGTATGTCGACACACACACATGTATGTTCACACACACACACACACACTGACACACAGACACAAGCACATGATACGTGCACACACGCATACAAACACACATACACACACTTGCACACATACTCAAGCGTGCACATACACACATGTGTATACATGCACACAAGCACATTAATACACTCACATACACAAAGTACATGTGTACACACATATGTACCTGCACGTGCACATGAGTATATTCACATGCTCACACACACGTGCATGTAAACACTCGCTATGGATACACATAAATAAAAACATACACACCATGTACACACACACAACAAATACACACTAACACATACAC